>NW_026867776.1:129928-224212 GCF_020745735.1 Hemiscyllium ocellatum
TTACCAGGATGTTGCCTGGAATGGTAGGAAAATCTTATGAGGAAAGGCTGAGGCACTTGGGGCTGTTCTCATTGGAGAAGAGAAGGTTTAGGGGAGATCTGATAGAAGTGTATAAGATGATTAGGGGTTTAGAAGGGTAGATACTAAGAACCTATTACCGCTAATGGAGTCAGGTGTTACTAGGGGACATAGCTTTAAATTAAGGGGTGGTAGTATAGGACAGATGTTAGGGGTAGATTCTTCACACAGCGGGTTGTGAGTTCATGGAATGCCCTGACCGTATCAGTGGTGAACTCTCCTTCTTTATGGTCATTAAGCGGGCATTGGATAGGCATTTGAAGTTATTGGGCTAGTATAGGTTAGGTAGGATTCGGTCGGCGCAACATCGAGGGCCGAAGGGCGTACTGCGCTGTATCCTTCTATGTTCTATGTTCTATGTTCTATGATTTAGAGAGGATATTCCTGTGGGATCGCCCAGTGAAGCTATGTTAGTGGAACTGAGAAATAAGAATGGGTCATCACGTTGATACGATCTGACTGCTGACCCCAAATAATCCGTGGCAGACTGAGGAACAAATGTATCGGGACATCTTAAATATCAACCATAATAATGGGGCTGTTTTGGTAGGGTTATTGAACTTTCCAAACCTAGACTGGGACTGCCAGTGTTCAGCGTTTGCAAGGGAGGAATTTGGTAAGTGTGTTCCAGAAAACTCCAATCAATATGTCAATGGTATGAAAAGAGAAAGGGGCAGAACCTGACCTCCCCTTGGGAATCAAGGTAGGGAAAGGGTCTGAGATGTGAGTGGGCAAGCATTTTGCCAAAGTGACCACAGTTCTAGTAGTTTGAAAACAGCTTTGGAAAAGTACAAGCCTGGTCCACAAGTGCAAGTTATAAAATGGAGCCTGACCAATCTTGATCGTATTAGCCAGGAACTTTCAAAATGTGATTGGGGAAGGGAATTATTTACAGGGAAAGGGAAGTTTGGCAAGTGAGAATATTTTTAAAGTGGGATAAACTAATCGATTAGCGCCAGCATTTTCCTGTTTGTGTGCAGCTCAATGCTGACAGCATTCGGAAACACTGGCTGTCTGTTGAGGGTCTGGTCAAGGAAAAGGGGGCACATGTCAGGTATAGCCAGCTGGATCAAGGGAATCCCTGAGGATATACAGGGGCTGTAGGAATACACTTTGAGTAGAAAACAGGAATGGAGAAAGGCTCAATGAAATAGCCTCAGCAGAGAAGGAATGGGGAATCCAAAAGTGATTGTATCAGTATATTAAGAGTGCATAAGGAACTCGGGACAAAATAGTATCCATTAAAGATCAATGAGGTCATCGATGTGTGGAACTGCAGGATATTTGCTAAGATCCTAAACAATTTTTTCACTCCAGAACTTTCTGTGAACAAAGACTGGGGAACTCAGGGAATAAGAGCAATACATTAGACCACAATTGGGAGTCCTCTGCAATTCAGGTCTCCCTGCTACAGGAAGGGTGTTGTGAAACTAGAAAGTGCTCAGAAAAGATAAACAAGATACTGCCCGGGTTGTTGCTGAATAAGCTGGGGTTACTGTCACTGGAGAATCGGAGACTGAGGGATGACCTTACAGAGGTTTATAAGAACATGAGCGGCATTGAGATTGCACAGACATTTGTGAGGCCTGTTCTGCAATACTCTGTGCAGGGCTCTGGTCGCCCAGTTATAGGGAGGATCTGATTAAGCTGCAGGGAGTTCAGAAGTGATTTACCAGGATATTGCTGGGTATGGAAGGATCGGGTTCTGAAAAATGGCTGGATAGGCTGAGTCTTTTTCACTGGAGCCTGGAGGTTGAGACATTATACTATAAAGGTTTATGAAAAAAAATGAGGTATATAGATCAATTTAATGGTCGTTGCCTTTTCCTCAGGATGGGGGACTCTCAGGAGTAGGGACCACATTTTTAAGGTTAGAGGAGAGAGCTGTTCAAAAAAAAAGATATGGGGCAATTTGCTACAGCGAGGGTGGTTTGAGTGTGGAATGAACTTGCTGAGAAAGGGGTTGATGCGGGTACAATTACAACATTTAAAAGATATTTGGATAATCAGGTGAATAGGAAATGGTTGGAGTAATATGGACCAGCAACAGGCAGCTGGGAAGAGTTGAGTTTTAGATGATGGTGGGTATCAGCTGAAGGGTCAGTTTCCATGCTGTTTTGCTTTATGACAAGAATATGGTTTTATTCCATTATTGAAGGAAGGATCAGGGCTGGGTCCACTGATGTGCATCATCTATATAAATGATTTGGTTGAAAATATAGGAGTGATTGTGCGAAAGTTTGTTGATGATCAAATTAATGGTGTAGTGGGCAGTAAATACGGTTATCAAAGGGGATCTTGACCAACTGGGCCAGTGGACCAAGGAATGAAAGATGGAGTTTAATTCAGGTGTTGGATTTTGTAAAGACAAACCATAGAGGACTAATATAGTTAATGGAAGGGCTCTGGCCAGGGTTGTCGAACAGAGAGAGAGAGAGAGAGAGAGAGAGAAAGAGAGAGACCAGGGGTGCAAGTTTCATTGTTCCTCGGAAGTGGCATACCAGGTGGACAGGGTGGGGAAAGCGGCATTTGGCACATTTGCCGTCATTGGCTAGCACTTTGTTACATACGTTGGAGATATTTGTAACATTGTCGTCAATATTTCCCTTGGGCTGAGGAATCCACGGGGTGACCCTAAGAATGGTGAATAACCAAGGGTAGGTGAGTCCAAAACTAGAGGGTATAAACAGTAGGTGACAGCGCAAGGATTTAAAGAGGGAGCTGAGGGGGAACGTTATCCACAGAGGATGGTGCATAGACGGAATAGGCTGCCTCAGGCACATGGGAGAAACGTGAACAATTACAGCATGGAACAGACATCTGGGAGGTACATGGAGAGGAGAAGGTTTGAAGAGATAAGGGCCAAATGCAGGCAAATGAGACTCATTCAGTTTAGGTAACATGGGCAGTATTGAGGAGTAGGACCACAGGTTCTGTTTCCGTGCTGTATCACTCTGTATCCAGTTAAAGAGGATTAGTGTACCAAAATAAGGCATGTTGTAGACACTGAAACAAGTTACAGCGATAGGGATGGTAGTCTGGAATGCAGTACGTCTCAACTATGTGGAGGGACTATCGGGAATGGAGCAGGTTACAGGGACAACTACTGTGCACAAGCCATGCCACAGATACAGTGTTGCAGAGTTGTGAGTCTTAGTACAGTGTTGGCGGGAGAACACAGAACAGAAAGATCCCAGGCAGCATTCCCAACCTCTTGTCGGAGGCCTACTCTCCCCTCTGTTCTACTGATGCTCACTAAGACATCACAGGACTGGATTGATAACTATGAACTCCCGATGTGTCTCAGTGCAACTAAAGTTAAAGTAGACGTGGTGATTGAGCATGGGGTGTGTCTATACTGTGCTCCCCATCCAGCACTGCATCTATATTATGTATTGTTAGCCAATGTTTGCAGCCCTCCCATTGCTCTCTGCTCTGTGCACTGTGAGTGATCTTACCTCACTGCAGGATTTATTAAAGGCTCCAGATCTCCCTGCCCTTTGTCTCCCTGGCTGACCAACCATCTTCAATAAGGTGATGGATGAGACGCACAGCAGTTGGGAAGTCTATTGAGTCAGGAACTTCTCGAGTACCTACAGGAGACAAAGAAATGGACAGAATGGGAAATTAGACTGATTCAGTGAGGGTTATACATGGAGAATGGAAATGAGCCCCACAGATATCTGGGAAATCCCAAACTCCACCCTGGCCTGTGCTGTTGCGTCTCTCTGGAGTGGAGAATTCTGTTGGCCCAGGATCTGGAGTAGCTGCAAGAGCGAGAGGCACCGACAGAGGCAGCAATTAGACCCACACAGGGAGGGATACCACATGGACAGATACTGAGTGATACCACCGGAGTGCTGGAAGGCTTCAGGATCACACAGTCATGTTGGAAGAATGGGTTTAGCTTCATGTATCAGTGTTCAGGGATGAGCAACCAGTGAGCAGGTGAAGTGATGGCCTAGTAACATAATTGTTAACGCATTTGTACAAAACCTCAGCTAATGTTCAGGGGAGGCAGGTTTGAATCCCATCATAAGATATGGTGGAATTTAAAATCAATAATTTTAAAAATAGCAATTAACAATCCATAAATAAATATGAAACCATTGCTGATGTACAAAAATCATAATCCCTTAGATTAGATTCCCTCCAGTGTGGAAACAGGCCTTTCGACCCAACCAGTCCACGCCATCCCTCCGAAGAGTAACCCACTAATACCCATCTCCCTCGACCTAATACACCTAACATTATGGGCAATTTAGCATGGCCAATTCGCCTGACCTGCACGGCTTTGGACTGTGAGAGGAAACCGGAGCATCCGGAGGCAATTCACGCAGACACAGGGAGAATGTGCAAACTCCGCACAGTCGCCCTGGGCTGGAATCGAACCTGGGACCCTGGTGCTGTGAGGAAGGAGTGCTAATCACTGAGCCATCCCGTGGCGCCCACTTGTCCTTTCGACAACGAGATCTGATCATCCTGACGTGGTCTGCACGACATCCCCACAGCAAAGTGTTTGCCTCTCAATTACTCTCTGAAATGGTCGAGCAAGCTATTCAGTTCATGGGCAGCTCGGGATAGGCAATAAAGGCTGGTCAGCCAGAGACACCCACATCCCAGACCTGATTTATATAAAAAATCCAAGAGGATGGTCCCCCTGGAACCGTGGTGGGACCAATGTCCTGGCCAATCATGTCGGTAGGTTTATGGACAGGGCTTTAAACTGACAGAGAGGAGGCAGGGACAGGGTTCAGGTGAAAGGAGCTTTCCAAATACAAAGAGAAAAGGTGGAGCATCGGAACAGCATGGGGATGTGGCTGAAGGCAACAGAAAGGAACAGGATGGGACAGAGTTTAACTAAAACTGTACATCAGTGAGTAGGTTTGTGATAAGAAATTTTGGGAAAGAGTAAATTGTGGTTTTGTTTGAATGGACGAAGTCTAATCAACAAGGCAGATGGATTTGTGACACAGAGATAAAAGAGATTTAGACACCAGAGAGATGTAGTTACAGGGTGAACAAAAGGTGACATAAATATTCAATGGCTCACAACCTTGTGGAAACTCAGGCAAAGTGGGTAACGCTAACAATAATTGAGAACAAAGGCATTACAGAGAAAGCATTTGGCCACAGATCATGAAGTCGAGTCAGTCTGAATGGAAATTCTGCCAAGGACACACGCAGCAGAGCAGTTTTAGCCACCAAACAGCATTTCCTTGCTCATCACTGCATTAAATAGGAACTCATTGGAATTTTTTAACAAACACATTGTGAGAATTTTGGGAAACATCAATATTCACAAAATGTGTGACAGTCACACCGACAACAGTGATATTGGAAATGGAGTTCAGATAATTAGTTTTCACTGTTTCTTAGAATAACACATTGTGCAACTGGCTAGGGACATAACTATCTCAGAGTGACCATTGTGTGATGAAACTTAGTGAATGAGTAATGTCACTGGGAGAGATCCTCAGGGAAATTGTGATAAAGTGCAGTTTAAAGAAATATAAAGTTTTAAATTGAGTCACAGAAAGGACCAACTACAACTAGAAACAAAAATTACCAATAACATGAGTTTGAGAGAAGAACTGACCAAGGTAAATAGGCTAAACAGACTGAAATATGTGCCTGTAAATGAGCAGTGGAAAACATTTGAAAGAGCAGTGTAAAACACTCAACAAAAGGTCATTCCCTTGAAACAGACAAATCCTCAGCAAGAAATTCCCATCGGTCCCTCACTCAAGTAAAAAGGATCAAATTAGATTATCAGGCTTAGAGGATCACCAATAAGTATTTAAAATCCTGAAGTGAGAGAATGTTTTAGGAGTTAGTTTTAAAGAGATTGCAAAGGGTCTGCTCGCAGGAGGAGGTCAGATGGAAGACGGAATAATTGTCAAGGTTTTATGTCACAAAAGGAACCGGGAGAGCTGAATGTGCTGGAGGTGGTGAGAGTGTTACACAGAGTGGTCAGGGTCTGAACGGTGTTACAAAGCCAGTACAGATTGCTGCAGCGGGAGGGGTTTGCAGAGGTAGGGAGGGACATAGGTATTTTTATTTATTCATTCATGGGATGAGGATGTCACTGATTGGACAAACATTCTTTGCCCCACTGCTAATTACCCAGAGTATAGCACAGAGTCAGCCATATTGCTGTGGGTCTGGTGTCCCGTGCAGGCCAGACCAGGTTAGAATGTCAGATGTTCTTCTCTAAAGGACGTAAGTGAACCAGATGTGTACTTCCTACTGGTCAACAATGCTTTTATGTACAGCCACAACATGACATCCCAACTCCTACTCTCAATGCTCTGCCCAAAGAAGGTAACCATCCCAAAGGCCTGCTCCACCAACCTGTCTACTTGTGACACCACTTACAAAGAACAGTCTACCTGCATCCCTGGGTCTCTGACTGACAACACTACTCAGGGCCCGAACATTAGCAGTACAAGTCCCACCCTGGTTTGTTTCACCAAAATGGATCACTTCACATTTATCGAGTTAAACTCCATCTGCTATTCTTCAGCCCACCGTCCCAGCAGTACTGTTCATCCTGTTGTATCTTGGATAAATTTCTTCACTATCCATATTATCAATTTCAGTGTCACTCAAAAAAACGTACTTACCACAAAACCGATATTCCCATTCAAACCATTTATCCAAATGACAAACAACAGGGGACCCACTTCACCGCTAGTCACATGTCTCCAGTCAGAAAAACAACATGCCTCCCATTGCCCTCTGTCTCCCACCATCAAGCCCAATTTTGTATCCAGTTGACTAGCTCCTCCTGAATAGCATATCATTTTACATTGATCTGAGCTTATCACCTAGTTTACCAAACAGAACACAGAACACAGAACAGTTCAGCCCAAGACCTTTCGGCCATGATGTCATGCCCATCTTTGACCCAACTGTAAGATCAAACTAACTTACATAACCTTCATTCTACTATCATCCATGTGCCTATTCAAGAGTCTGTTAAAATATCCCGTTCTACCCACCCACCACTCTCTGTGTAAAGGACCTACATCTGAAATCTCCCCTTACCCATCCTCCAATCGCCTTACAATCATGCCCCCTGGTACCATGTATGCCATGGGATAAAGAGGTCTCTCACTGTTCACTCTCTCTTTGCCTCACACCACCTTGTTCACTTCTACCAAATCACACCACACTCTTCTTCACTCCAATGAGAAAAGCCTTAGCTCCCTCGACCTTTCTTCATAAGACATGCCCTCCAGTACAGGCAGCATACTGGTAAATCTCCTCTTTACCCTCTCTCAAGCATCCACATCTTTCCTGTAATGAAGGGATCAAAACTGAACACAATATTCTAATTGGGATCTAAACAGGGCTGGATAGAGCTGCAGCATAACCTCATGGCTATAAAACTCAATCCTCCAGCTAATGAAAGCCAATGCAACATATTCTTTCTTAACAACACTATCAGCTTGGTGGCAAATTTGATGGATCTCTGGTCATGAAATCCAAGATCCATCTGTTGCTCCACACTATCCAGTATTCTGCCTTTATCCCTGTATTCTGCATTCAAGTCTCACCTTCCAAAATGCATCACTTCACACTTTTCCAGGTTTGACTTTATCTGCCACTTCTCAGCCCAGCTCTACATCCTGTCAATGTCCCATTGCAACCTCTAGCAGACATCCACACTATTCACCACTCCACCAACCTTCGTCTCATTGGCAAACTTACTAACCCACTCTTCCACTCTCAAATCCAAGTCATTCATAACTCACCAAGAGCAGAGGTCCTGTAACCTCTCCGTGCAGAAAACCACTGGTCACCGAGCTCCAGGCTGAATGCTTTCCATCTGGCATCACCCTCTGTCTTCTATGGGCCAGGAATTCTGTATCCAGACAGACAGGTTTCCATGTATCCCATGCTCTGTACTTTCTCAATGAGCCGTAAATGGGTTTTGTCACATTCTCAAAGGATTCAATAAAATTTGTGAGTCATGACCTGTCCCTAACAAAGCCATGATGACTTTCTCTAATCAAACTATGGTTTTCCAAGGAATCATAAAGCCTGTATCTCAGAGTCTTCAATAATTTGGACATCACAGACAGAAGACTGACAGGTCTGTGATTCGCAGGATTATCTCTATTCCCTTTCTTGAACAACGCATGGCTGATTCACCTAACCTGCACATCTTTGGGCTGTGTGTGGAAACCGGAGCACGCGGAGGAAACCCACGCAGACATGGAGAGAATGTGCAAACTCCACACAGACAGTCACCTGACGCTGGAATTGTGATCGCGCCCCTAGTGCTGTGAGGCAGCAGTGCTAACCACTGAGCCACCGTGCTGCCCCATGTAACTCTCTAGAGCCCTCCTTCTGATCCTTGGTTCCTCAACCTTAAGTCAGCTTCCTTCTTCCTCTTGACTAGATGTTCTACATCCCTTGGAACCTTGTCAAATGCTTTGCTGAAGTCCATGTAGACAATGCTTGACTGCTCTGCCTTCATCTATCTCTTGACTCGAAGAGTCAATCCAGTTTGTGAAACACGGTTTCCCACTCACAAATCCATGCTGAATATTTCGAATCAGCCCTTGCCTTTCCAAATATATGGAGCTCCTTTCTTTCAGAATCTCCTCCATCAACTTACCCAGCACTGGCTCACTGGGCTGTGATTTCCTGGCTTTTCCCTGCAGCCCTTAAGTGATGGAGTAACATTAGCCACCCTCCACTCTTCCAGTAACTCATTGTGTCTGTTGATAATATAAATATCTCTGTTAGGGACAATGCAGTCTCTTCCCTAGCTTCCCACGAATATTCAGGCATAGACCCAATGAGCTACTGAGGATTAATTAACCTTTAATTGTTTTAAGATTCCAGCACTTTCTCTTCTCTGGAGAGGATTCTTTCCAAGACATCGCTATTTATTTCCCCAAGTTCCCGAGATTCCATGTCTTCCTCCACAGTAAATTCTGACATCACTATTTTGTATAATATCTCAACCACCTCCAGTTATGGTGCCCTATTCTCTCCCAAGTTACTCTTTAGCCCTTATTGAAACTTGTGTAAAGGTTTCTGAAAATTCAAATAAATCGTATCTTCGGTACAGCCACTCCTACACCTGTATCTATCCTGCCATTTATGCTCACACCAATAAAAATACAATCCTACAGGCTCAAAGCAACATTCTCTTTTTATTAAAAGTGTTTCTAAGGGTCCAGTTATTGTTCACTGACATATCCTTTCAAACACATTCCAGCTCCCGACCTACTATCAGGCCAACACTGTTTGGTTTCAGACTGGCAGCAGAACGGGTTATGGGAGTTCGTGTTTAACAATCTGAAAAAGGGAGCTTACAGGTTCAACAGGTAATAGATGTTTTCGAAATAAGGAGGGTCATGGGGACTGAAGGGACATTATGGAGATAGGGAGTGATGTGGGGATTGTATGAGATTATGGACATAGAGAGTGCAGTGGTGACTGAAGAACATCATGGAGATAGGGAGTGATGTGGGGCCTGAAAGAGAACAAAGAGGTCGGAGGGCTGTTGGGCCTGAAGAAGGTTGCACAGATCAGGAGGATCATGGGAATTGAAGGAGGTTACTCTGAATGGGAGGGTCGTTGGGTCAGGATGAGATTATGGAGTTAGGGAGGTTTGTGGGGAAGGATTCAGGTTACATTGATAGGAAGAGTCATGGGGACTGAAGGAGTTTATGGAGATAGGGAGGACTGTGGGGACTGAAGGAGGTTATATAGATAGTAAGTTTATAGAGAACCACAGGAAAGAAGAGCAGATATCGACCATTTGAACACAGAGTCGGTCCCACCATTCAATATGATCAGGACTGATATCCAACCCAGTCCAGTGTTCCTGCTTTGACACCTAACCCTGATATTATAGTGATGACTGGCATTCAGTGATACAGCAGGCTGTAGTAACTGGGACGGGGTGGGGTGGGGGTCTTACAGAGATAGGGAGGGTTGTGGAAGCTGGAACAGATGACAGATACAGGGCGGGTTTTAGGAATGGGAGGACTTTACACGGATTTGGAGGAATGCAGGGATGGAACGTGGTAACAATCGCAGGGAGGATTTTGAGAGCTTGATCTGAGACAGGTACAGCTGAGAACAGAAGTGAGTCAAACAGTCAGGACAGGCAGGGACAAGGTAGGATTAATAAATTAAATTGCATTTATTTCAATGCAAGGTGCCTAACAGGGAAGGCAGATGAACTCAGGGCATGGATAGGAACATGGGACTGGGATCTCATAGCTATTACAGAAACATCGCCCAGGGATGGGCAGGACTGGCAGCTTAATGTTCCAGGATACAAATGCTACAGGAGGGTTAGAAAGGGAGGCAAGAGAGGAGGGGGAGTGGCATTTTTAATAAGGGATAGCATTACAGCTGTTCTGAGGTTGGATATTCACAGAAATACATCCAGGGAAGTTATTTGGGTGGAACTGAGAAATAAGAAAGGGGTGATCGCCTTATTGGAATTGTATTATAGACCCCCCAATAGTCA
Source organism: Hemiscyllium ocellatum (assembly GCF_020745735.1). Taxonomy (NCBI): domain Eukaryota; kingdom Metazoa; phylum Chordata; class Chondrichthyes; order Orectolobiformes; family Hemiscylliidae; genus Hemiscyllium; species Hemiscyllium ocellatum. Next base: position 140,511 of record NW_026867776.1, read on the forward strand.
GAGGGAAATTGAGAAACAAACTTGTAAAGCGATCTCAGCTATCTGTAAGAATAAGAGGGTAGTTACGGTCGGGGATTTTAACTTTCCAAACATTGACTGGGACTGCCATAGTGTTAAAGGTTTAGATGGAGAGGAAATTCTTAAGTCTGTACAAGACAAGTTTCTGATTCAGTATGTGGATGTACCTACTAGAGAAGGTGCAAAACTTGACCTACTCTTAGGAAATAAGGCAGGACAGGTGACTGAGGTGTCAGTGGGGGAGCACTTTGGGGCCAGCGACCATAATTCTGTTTGTTTTAAAATAGTGATGGCAAAGGATAGACCAGATCTAAAAGTTAATGTTCTAAATTGGAGAAGACCAATTTTGACGGTATTAGGCAAGAACTTTTGAAAGCTGATTGGAGGCAGATGTTCGCAGGTAAAGGGATGGCTGGAAAATGGGAAGCCTTCAGAAATGAGATAACAAGAGTCCAGAGAAAGTATATTCATGTCAGGGTGAAAGGAAAGGCTGGTAGTTATAGGGAATTCTGGATGACTAAAGAATTGAGCGTTTGGTTCAGAAAAGGAAGGAAGCATATGTCAGGCATAGACAGGATACATCAAGTGAATCCTTAGAAGAGTATAAAGGAAGTAGGAGTATACTTAAGAGGGAAATCAGGAGGGCAAAATGCATACATGAGATAGGGCTGACAAATAGAATTAAGGAGAATGCAAAGGGTTTTTCCAAATATATTAAGGAGAAAAGGGTAACTCGGGAGAGAATAGGGACTCACAAAGATCAGCAAGGCGGCCTTTTTGTGAAGCCACAGAAAATGGGGGAGATATTAAATGAATATTTTGCATTAGTATTTACTGTGGAAAAGGATATGGAAGATATAGACTGCAGAGAAATAGATGGTGACATCTTGCAAAATGTCCACTTAACAGAGGAGGAAGTGCTGGATGTCTTCAAACGGTTAAAGGTGAATAAATCCCCAGGAACTGACCAGGTGTACCCGAGAACTCTGTGGGAAGCTAGAGAAGTGTTTGCTGGGTCTCTTGCTGAGATATTTGCATCACCGATAGTCACAGGTGAGGTGCCGGAAGACTGGAGTTTGGCAAACGTGGTGCCACTGTTTAAGAATGGTGGTAAAGACAAGCCAGGGAACTATAGACCAGTGAGCCTGAACTCAATGGTGGGCAAGTTGTTGGAGGGAATCCTGACGGACAAGATGCACATGTATTTGGAAAGGCAAGGAGAGATTAGAAATAGTTGACATGGCTTTGTGCGTGGGAAATCATGTCTCATAAACTTGATTGAGTTTTTTGAACAAGTAACAAAGAATATTGTGGAGGGCAGAGTGATAGATGTGATCCATATGGACTTCAGTGAGGTATTCGACAAGGTTCCCTATGGGAGACTGATTAGCAAGGTTAGAACTCATGGAATACAGGGAGAACTAACCATTTGGATACAGAACTGGCTCAAAGGTAAAAGACAGAGAGTGGTGGTGGAGGGTTGTTTTTCAGACCGGAGGCCTGTGACCAGAGCAGTGCCACAAGGATCAGTGCTGGGCCCTCTACTGTTTGTAATTTCCATAAATGATTTAGGTGCAAACATAGGAGGTACAGTTAGTAAGTTTACAGATGACACCAAAATTGGAGGTGTAGTGGACAGCGAAGAGGGTTACAACAGGATCTGGACCAGATGAGACAATGGGCTAATTGGCAGATGGAGTTTAATTCAGATAAATGTGATGTGCTGCGTTTTGGGAAAGCAAGTTTTCTCAGGACTTATACAGGTAATGGTAAGGTCCTAGGGAGTGTTGCTGACCAAAGAGACCTTGGAGTGCAAATTCACAGCTCCTTGAAAGTAGAGTTGCAGGTAGATAGGATAGTGAAGGCGGCATTTGGTATGCTTTTCTTTATTGGTCAGAGTATTCAGTACAGGAGATGGAAGGTCATGTTGCGGCTGTACACAACATTGGTTAGGCCACTGTTGGAATATTTTATGCAATTCCGGTCTCCTTCCTATCGGAAGAATTGTTGTGAAACTTGAAAGGGTTCAGAAAAGATTTACAAGGATGTTGCCAGGGCTGGAGGATTTGAGCTACAGGGAGTGGCTGAACAGGCTTGGGCGGTTTTCCCTGGAGCTTCGGAGGCTGAGGGGTGACCTTACAGAGATTTACAAAATTATGAGGGCATGGATAGGATAGGATAAATAGACAAAGTCTTTTCCCTGGGGTCAGGGAGACAAGAACTCAAAGGCATAGGTTTAGGGTGAGAGGGGAAAGATATAAAAGAGACATAAGGGGCAGCTTTTTCACGTAGAGGGTGGTACGTGTATGGAACGAGCTGCCAGAGGATGTGGTGGAGGACGGTACAATTTCAACATTTAAGAGGCGTTTGGATGGGCATATGAATAGGAAGGGTTTGGAAGAATATGGGCCGGGTGCTGGCAGGTGAGACTAGATTGGGTTGGGATATCTGGTTGGCATGCACAGGTTGGACCAAAGGGTCTGTTTCCGTGCTCTACATCTCTATGACTGTATCACTCATGGAGGTTATAGAAATAAACTGCGTGGTCGCGTCTGGAAGAGATTAAAGGTAGAAAGGTTTGTAGTTACTAAAGGAAATTACATCAATAGGGACCAGCAGAGTTTACAGAGACTGAGTGTGTCTTAGAGACAGGAAGAGTTTATAGTCATCATTAGAAATGCAGAAACTAATTTTGAGAGAAGCAGGGTCACTCTGCTTTGTGCCCAGAGACAAGGAGGAGTCTAACAGCTGGAGGAGGTTACTAAGGTACAGAGCTTTTTTGTTGGCGTGACGGGAAGGTTACAGAGATCATGAAGGTAGCAGGAGTTCAAAAAAGTCACAAAGACAGGGAGGTTTTTCAGGTCTGGAAAGGACTACACTGACAGGGATGGCTTAAGGAACTGAAGAGTTAATTTTCTTCAGTTAAGGAGAGATGTGACAGAACCCAGGATTAAAGACAAAGGCAGAAACTTGGAGAGTTTTACTGATATGAGGAGCTTACAGGGATAAGCAGGATTGTAGGGGCTGATAGAGATAGGGAAGGTGGTATCGATGAAACAGACAGTGGAGAAAATGGCAGACATAGGGAGGGTTCTGTGGAACAGATGAATTTACAGACAAGATGGTGATAATGAAGCCTGAGATTTTTCTCATGTTCCTTGTCCAGCATTATTCCTACATCATGCCCTCAGGTTCTGAATTAAAGCCCATGAACTCCTCCCTGTGCTGTTTACTGTGAGTGATCTTACTGGCTGCAGGATTTACTGAAGGCTCCAGATCTCACTCTCCATCTCTCTCTGGCTGACCAACCGTCTTCAATGTGGTGATGGACGAGACAGGAATTGGGAATTGTGCTGAGTCAGGGACATCAGGAATACCTACAGGAGACAGAGAAATAGACAGAATGGGAAATTAGACTAATGCAATGAAGTCCCACAATGAACATAGAGAATGGCACTGAGTCCCACAGAGATATGGAAATTCCCAATCTCCATCCATGGCCTGTGCAGTTGCTTCCCTCTGGAGTGGGGAATGCTGTTGGCTCAGGATCTGGAGTAACTGCAAGAGTGAGAGGCACTGACAGAAGCAGCAATTAGAACCACACAGTGAGGGATATCACATGGAGAGAGACTGAGTGATATCAGCAGTGTGCTGGAAGGTGTCAGGATCACACAATGGTATCATTAGAAGTGGTTCTGACCAGTGAGCACTCAGGGAGGACTGAGCTATTTCATTGGGATAGGCTCCTCTGGTACCAGGATTATGCAGTGTGCTATAAACAGACACAGATGAGGAGGGGGACAGGTCTCAGGTGAATGGAAATTCCCAAGACCAAAGAGAAAGGTTGAAATATTGGAACACCCATGGAGATGTGGATGAAGACCAACAGAAAGAAACAGTAAGGGACTGAGTTTAATTAAAATACGACATTATCAAATAGATTTGTGACAGGAAATTATTGGTTAAAATAAAGTAAATGCCATTTCCGCCCCTTACAATTCCTCATACACCACAAGTGACATCACTTTCGTCCCTCACATCATCGCTGATGTCACACACTCAGTGACTGCCGCTCCCCCCGCTGCCGTGTTTGCCAACACTTCCGTCCCCACCAACACCACTAACCTGTATTCTGCTGACACCACTCCCAGGTCCCACCGTCACCATCCCCGCCCGCAGAACCCTAAGGGGAACACCACACCTGTCCATGACTCCATCCCCATTCCCCCTAACACCACACCCACACCAGTTACAGGCACCGTCGCCGCCCCCAGCTCCATACCTACGCCTGGTCCCAGCTCCCACTCCTGCCGAGTTTTCACCATTCCCCCTGACCTCCCCCGTCACTGAGGACGAATGATCAGTCCTCAGCAAAGGCCTCATCTTTATCCCTCTCCGTCCACACATCAATTAATTTAATACACACAGTGACGTCGAACGCTCCTTCCACCGCCTCCGCCTCAAAGCTTACTTTTACAATGAACACTTCCACCTATTTTCTGAGAACCCCTTTTCCGGCCTCCAATACACTCCATCCACCTGGACACCCCGCGCTGGCCTATCACCTGCCTTCGATCCCTTCATTTCCAACTTCCACCGACACATTAACTGCCTCAACCTATCTACCCCCTCTCCCACTCCAACCTCTCACCCTCACAACGCCCAGCCCTCCACTTCCTCTGCTCCAATCCCGACCTCACCATCAAACCAGCAGATAAAGGGGGTGCAGAGGTAGTCTGGTGCACTGACCTCTACACCGCTGAAGCCATCATGCCAACTCAAAGACACCTCCTCCTACCACCCCCTTCACCATGACCCACCTCCCATCACCAAACGGTCATCTCCCAAACGGTCACCGCCCGGTTCTACCTCCTTCGCAAGATCCACAAGCCTGACCACCCTGGCCGACCCATTGTCTCAGCATGCTCCTGCCCCACCGAACTCATGTCTGCCTACCTCGACATTTTCCTATTCCCCCAGTTCATGAAATGTCCACATACGTTCGAGACACCACCCACACCCTCCACTCCTCCAAGACTTCCGTTTCCCTGACCCCCAATGCCTCATCTTCACAATGGATATCCAATCCCTCTACACCTCCATCCACCATGACCAGGAACTCTAAAGCCCTCCGTTTCTTCCTCTCCCGACATCCACAACAGTACCCTTCCACCGATACTCTTATTCGTTTGGCTGAACTTGTCCTCACCCTTAACAATTTTCCTTCAAATCCTCCCACTTCCTCCAGACCAAAGGGGTAGCAATGGGCACCCGCATGGGCCCCAGCTATGCCTGTCTCTTTGTTGGCTACGTAGAACAGTCCATCTTCCGTCGTTACAATGGCACCACTCCCAACGTCTTCCTCTGCAACATTGATGACTGCATTGGCACCACCTCGTGCTCCCTCAAGGAAGTTGAGCAATTCATCAACTTCACCAACACATTCCATCCTGAACTTAAATTTGCCTGGATCATCTCTGATACCTCCCTCCCCTTCCTGGACCTCTCCATCCCCATTAATGACAACCGACTTGACACTGACAATTTTTTACAAACCTTCCGACTCCCACAGCTACCTAGATTACATAACTTCCTACCCTACCGTTTGCAAAATTCCCAACCCCTATTCCCAATTCCTCTGCCTCCGCCGTACCTGCTCCCAGGTGGGCCAGTTCCACCACAGAACACACCAAATAGCCTCCTTCTTTAGAGATCGGATTTTCCCTTCCCACCTGGTAAAAGATGCCCTCCAACGCATCTCGTCCACATCCCGCACCTCCGCCTTCAAACCCCACCCCTCCAACCGTAACAAGGACAGAATGCCCCTGGTTCTCACCTTCCACCCTACCAACCTTCCCATAAACCAAATCATCCGCCGCCATTTCCACCACCTCCAAACTGACCCCACCACCAGTGATATATTTCCCTCCCCACCCCTCTCCACTTTCCACAAAGACCATCCCTGCGTGACTACCTGGTCAGTTCCACGCCACCCAAAAACCCACTCTCCCTTCCTGGCACCTTCTCCTGCCACCGCAGGTATTGCAAAACCTGCGCCCACACCTCTCCCCTCACCACCATCCAAGGCCCCAAAGGAGCCTTCCACATCCAACGTTTTACCTGCACATCCACCAATATCATTTATTGTATCCGCTGCTCCCGATGCGGTCTCCTCTACATTGGGGAGACTGGACACCTCCTAGAAGAGCACTTTAGGGAACATCTCTGGTACACCCGTTCCAATCAACCCCACCGGCCTGTGACCCAACATTTCTACTACCCCTCCTACTCTGCCGAGGACATGCAGGTCCTGGGCTTCCTCCATCGCTGCTTCCTCACCACCCGACGCCTGGAGGAAGAACGCCTCACCTTCCGCCTCGGAACACTTCAACCCCGGGGCATAATTGTGGACTTCACCAGTTTCCTCATTTCCCCTTCCCCCATCTCACCCCACCTCCAGCCTTCCAGCTCAGCACCGCCCTCATGACCTGTCCTAATGGCCTATCTCCCTTCCCACCTTATCCACTCCATCCTCATCTCTGACCTCTCACCCCCATCCCCACCCCCATTCACCCATTGTACTCATTGCTACCTTCCCCCATCCTCCACTCTGACCTAGCACCTTCTTCCCCACTCCATTCACCTATTGTTATCTATGCTACTTTCTTCCCATTCCCACCCTCGCTCATTTATCTCTCCACTCTGCAAGCTCCCCGCCTCTGTTCCTGAGGAAGGGCTTTCGCCCGAAACGTCGATTTTCCTGTTCCTCGGATGCTGCCTGACCTGCCGTACTTTTCCAGCACCACTCTAATCTAGACGCTGGTTTCCAGCATCTGCAGTCCTTGTTTTTACCTTATTGAAGGAGGAGATTACCGAGATAAGGCATATTGTAGACACTGAATAAAGTTACAGGGGTTGGGATGGTCATCTGGAATGCAGTACATTTCAAATATGTGGAGGGACTATCGGGAAGGGAGGAGGTTACAGCCATAGGATCTGTTACAGGAATTAAAAATTATTGAAGACACTGGACTACAAGAAATGCCATAGATACAGTATTGCGGAGTAGTGAGCTTTAATATAACAGAAGTTGCATTGGGGCGGTGATTGAGTCCGAGGTGTGCGTATACTGTGCTCGCCTCCAGCACTGTATCTATGTCATGTTGTGTTAACAAATGTTTGGAGCTCTCTCATTGTTCTTTGCTCTGTGCACTGTGGGGGGGCCTTACCTCACTACAGGATTTATTGAAGGCTCCAGATCTCCCTGCCCTTTGTCTCCCTCTGGCAGACCAACTGCGTTCAATGTGGTGATGGACAATCCACCCCGCAGCTGGGAAGGCTATTGAGTCAGGACTTTCCTGAGTACCTACAGGAGACAGAGAAATAGACAGAATGGGAAATTAAACAGATGCAGTGATGGTTACACATGGAGAATGGCACTGAGTCCCACAGAGATCTGTAAAATGGAGCGATATTAAGTAATAGTCCCAGATTGCTGGAAGATGTCAGGATCACACAGTCATGTTGGAAGAATGGGTTTAGCTTCATGATGCCCTTGTATCAGTCCTCAGGGATGAGCAGATGAAGTGATGCCCTAGTGCTATTATTGTGAGAGAATGTATCCAAAACCTCAGCTAATGTTCAGGGGAGACAGGTTTGAATCCCGCCATCTGAAAAGGAGACATTTGAAATCAATCATTTTAAAAACAATTATTAACAATCCACTAATAAGTATGAAACCATTCCTGAAGTACAACAAATCCAAACACTTGTCCTTTAGATACGAACATCTGCCCATCCTGTCCTGGTCTGCATGATAATACCCACAGCAAAGTGTTTGCCTCTCAATTACCCTCTGAAATGGCCGAGCCAGTTACTCAGTTCAGGGGATTCTAGGATTGAGCAAGAAAGGCTGGTCAGTCAGAGACACCCACATCCCCTATCTGATTTTAAAATGAAAGCTACCAGGATGGTCCCCCTGGAACTGTGCTGGGACCTGTGCCCTGGCCAATCATGTTGGTAGGTTATTGGATAGGGCATTAAACTGGCAGAGAGGATGCAGGTGAAAGGAGGTTTCCAAATCCAAAGGGAAAAGGTGAAGCAATGGAACAGCATGGTAATGTGGCTGAAGACAAACAGAAAGGAACAGGATGGGACAGAGTTAAACTAAAATTGTACATCAGCAAATAGATTTGTGACAGAAAATTGTGGAAGAGAGGATATTATGTTTTTTTTTTGAATGGACAATGTTGCTGCAATAAGGTGAATGGATTTGTGACACAGATATAAAAGTGATTTAGACACCAGGGAGACATGGATACAGGGTGAACAAAAATATTCAGTGGTTCGTAATCCTGTGCAAACTCAGGCAAAATGGGTAACGCTAACAATAATGGATAACAAAGGCATTACAGAGAAAGCATTTGGCCGCAGATCATGAAGTAGAGTCAGTCTGAATGTAAACTCTGCCTACTACTTGCCAAGGACACAAGCAGCAGTTTTAGCCACCAGACAGCATTCCATTGCTCATCACTGCATTAAACAGGAACTCATTGGAATTTTTTAACAAAGGTATTGTGATAATTTTGGAAAACTTCAATATTTGTATAATCTGGGACAATCACACGGACAACATTGATATTGGAAGTGGAGTTCGGTTAAATTTTTTTCAGTGTTTCTTTGAAAAACACATTGTGCAACTGTTAAGGGACATAACTATCGCAGAGCGACCATGTAATGAAACTTAGTGAATGAGTAATGTCACCTGCAGAGATCCTTCGGGAAATTGTGATGAAGTACAGTTTAAAGAAATGTAAAGTTTTAAAGTGAATCACAGAAAGAACAAGCTACAACTAGAGTTTGAGAGGAAAACTGACCAAGGTAAACAGGCTAAACAGACTGAAATATGTGTCTGAAAATGAACAGTGGAAAACATTTGTAGGAACAATGCAAAGTACTCAACAAAAGAACGTTCGATTGAAAAAGTAAAATCCTCAGCAAGAAACTCCCACTGATCCCTCACTCAGGACAAAAGGGATCATACTAGATTATGAGGCTGAGAAGATCACCATAAAGTCCTGAAGTGAGAGTGTGTTTTAGGAGTAAATGTTCATGGATTGCAATGGGTCTGCTCACAGGAGCAGGGCTGTGGGAAGGGGAACCTTGGTCAGGGTTCATTGACACAATAGGAACAGGGAGAGGTGAAGGTGGGAGGTGGTGAGAGTGTTATAGAGAGTGGTCAGGTCTAGAATGGTGTTACAAAACCAGTACGGATTGCTGCAGCTGGACTTGTTTCCAGAGGTACGGAAGTGCATAGGTCTTTTTATTTATTCATTCGTTGGATGTAGTTGTCACTGCCTGGACGAACATTCTTTGACCCGACTGCTAATTACCTAGAGGGTAGCTCAGAGTCAGCCATATTGCTGTAGGTCTGGATCAGATTCCTAAAAGGAGGTAAGTGAACCAAATGAGTTCTTCTTACTGAACAACAATATTTTTATGATAGCCTCACCAATGTATTTTACAGATGCACCATTACATGCCAACTCTTACTCTGAATGCTCTCCCCAATGAAGGTAAACATCCCAAATGTCTGATTCACCAGCCTGTCTACCTGTGACAACATATTCAAGCCAATTTTGTATCCGGTTCACTAGCTCCTTCTGAATGCCATGTCCTTTTACACTGATCTGAGTTTATCACCCAGTATACCAGACAGAACACAGAACGTAGAACAGTACAGCCCAAGACCCTTCGGCCATGATTTCATGCCAACCTTTTATCCAACTGTAAGAACAAAGTAAACTACATACCCTTCATTTCACTATTATCCACATGTTATCCAAGAGTCTATTAAATGTCCCGAATGTGTCTAATTTTACTACCACCACTGGCAGTGCATTCCAACCACCTACCATTCTCTACCCGCTTATCCATCCTCCATTCACCTTAAAATTATACCGCCTTGTAATAACCATTTATTCCATAGGAGGAAATGTCTCTGACTATTCACTCTCTCTCTGTGCCTCTTATCAACTTGTTCACCTCCACAAAGTCAGCCCGCTCCCTTCTTCACTCCAATGAAAAAAGCCTTAGCTCCCTCAACCTTTCTTTGTAAGAACTGCCCTCCAGTCCAGGCAGCATCCTGGTAAATCTCGGGTGTACGCTCGCTAAAACTTGCACATCCTTCCTGTAAACAGGGGACCAGAACTGAACACAATATTCCAAGTGTGGTCTCACCAGGATGCTATAAAGATGCAGTAACACCTCACGGCTCTTACAATCAATCCCCTTCTTAGGGAAGCCAACACAACATATGCCTTTTTAACAACCCTACCAATGTGCGTGGCTATTTTGAGGGATCAATGGACATGGACCCCATGGTCTCTCTGTTCTTCCACACTGCCAAGCATTCTGCCTTTCACCCTGTATCCTGCATTCAAATTCCACCTTCCAGAATGAATCACTTCACATTTTTCCAGATTGGACTCCATCTGCCACTCCCAGCCCAGCTCTGCGTCCTGTCAATGTCCCACTGCAACCTACAACAGCCCTCCACATTCCCCATCACTCCATCAACCGTCATGCGATTGGCAAACGTACTAACCCACAATCCGAGTCATTGACAAAAATCACAAAGAACAGAGTGCCAGAGCCGATTGTTACAGAACCCCACTGGTCACTGAGCTCCAGGATCAATACTGTCCATCTGCTGCCACCCTCTGTCTTCTCTGGGCCATCCAATCCTGTATCCAGACAGACAGATTTCCCTGTATCCCAATCATCCTTCTTTTCTGCATGAGCCATCATCGTATTCTGTCATATCCTCAAAGAATTCAATAAGGTTTGTGAGGCATGACCTGTCCCTCACAAACCCATGCTGAATGTCTCTAATTAGACCATAGAACATGGAACAGTAGAGCACAGAACAGGCCCTTCAGTCCACCATGTTGTGCCGACCATTGATCCTCATGTATGCACCCTCAAATTTCTGTGACCATATGCATATCCAGGAGTCTCTTAAATGTCCCCAATGACCTTGCTTCCACAACTGCTGCTGGCAACGCATTCCATGCTCTCAGAACTCTGTGTAAATAACCCGCCTCTGACATCCCCTCTATACTTTCCTCCAACAGCTTAAAACTATGACCCCTCATGTTAGTCATTTCTGCCCTGGGAAATAGTCTCTGACTATCGACTCTATCTATGTCTCTCATTATCTTGTATACCTCAATTAGGTCCCCTCTCCTCCTCCTTTCGTCCAATGAAAAAAGTCTGCTCTCAGTCAACCTCTCCTCATAAGATAAACCCTCCAGTCCAGGCAGCATTCTGGTAAACCTCCTCTGAACCCTCTCCAAAGCATCCACATCTTTCCTATAATAGGGTGACCAGAATTGGATGCAGTATTCTAAGTGCGGTCTAACCAAAGTTTCATAGAGCTACAACAAGATCTCACGACTCTTAAACTCAATCTCTCTGTTAATGAAAGCCAAAACACCATATGCTTTCTTAACAAACCTGTCCACTTGGGTGGCCATTTTAAGGGATCTATGTACCTGCACCCCAAGATCCCTCTGTTCCTCCACACTGCCAAAAATCCTATCCTTAATCCTGTATTCAGCTTTCAAATTCGACCTTCCAAAATGCATCACCTCGCATTTATCCAGGTTGAACTCCATCTGCCACCTTTCAGCCCATCTCTGTATCTTGTCAATGTCCCGCTGCAGCCTACAACAGCCCTCTATACTTTCAACGACACCTCCAATCTTTGTGTTATCTAAAAACTTGCTGACCCATCCTTCAATGCCCTCATCCAAGTCATTAATAAAAATTACAAACAGTTGGAATGCTACGAGTGATTGCGGAGTTTACAGGGATAAGGTTGTTGGTAGGACAGGGCTGGATTACACAGACAGGGACTGTTTTTGGCAGCTGAGTAGGTTACAGAGATAAAGAGTTTTGTAACATCTGGCGGAACAAACTGAGATATGGAGGGTCATCGTGACTGAAGATGTTTAAAGATCTAGGAAGGCTTAGGCTATGGGGGTTATTTAGACATGGAGGCTGTGGAATCTGGGTTCGTTTTTGAGAGATTGGGGTGGCAAGTTTGGTTGGAGACAGTTTCACAGATAAGGGAGCATAGCACAAACAGGAGGAAGTTCCTGCGGTAGGGAGGGTTCGAGTGGAGAGTGATGTTTACACAGATAGGGATGTAAGAGCTGGAGAAGGTTATGGAGATGCGTAACTGGATGGAGATACAGGAGGAGCTTACATTGACACGGTGGGTGATAGTGACGGGAGAATGTTACATAGTTAATGAGTCTTGTAGGAACAGGACCGGGTGAAACACAGGCATTGGAGTGGGATCTACAGATCGGGAGTGTAGCAGGGACCTGACAGGATAACACAGATAGGGATGCTGGTAGGGACTCCACAGACTGATGGCGTTTTAGGGACTGGAAGAGGTTATGTGCACAGGGAGGGCTGTAAGACTGCAGGAGCTCATAGAGAGTTGAAGATTTGGAGCAGTTCACAGAGGGAGGGTTCTCCAACAGGAGTAGGTTACAGACAGTGAGGGTTGTGTAGACTGAGAAAGTTAAAGAGAGGGGGAGTTTTCAGGTCCGGAAGAGATTACACTGACAGGGACAGTTGAAGATACTGAACAAAAAAGAACATGGAGAAGATTACACAGATAGGGAGGGATGTTGGGACTGAAGGTGAATACACACACGGAGGGTTGTATTGTTAGGCGGAGCTTAGAGGGATAGGGACTGGTGTCGGGATTTACACAGATAAGGAACGTTGTGTTTTTGGAGAAGGTTACACTGATGCAGACAGTGTTAGGGAGTGTTTAATGGACTACAGAAGAGCTCAGAGAGAATGTATTATGGGGAGTGGAGGAGATTACAGACACAGAGATGGCTGTCGGTTTGAAAAGAGTTTCTACAGATCCTCAGTGCTGTAAGGCTGGAGGGAGGTTACAATAATAAGGGTTACCTACACTTAATGACTTCTTTGATATGGAGAAAGTCTCAGAATGGGATTGTCAAAAGGAAATATAGACAGTTCAGATGAGTTTACAGAGATATAAATGTTTTTGGGGGTTTCAGGATGGAACAGTGATTGGGAGTGATGTAACGAATGGCAATAATTTTAGGGATTACTCTAAAGGCAGGAAGTGGTGACAGCCATATCGATTGTGGTAAGGACTGGAGAAGCTTACCTCGCCAAGGAGTGTTTTAGAGACTGTTGGAGACTCCACATATAAGGAGAGTATTGGGGATGGTTGACAGGACTGGGCAATAACCTGAATAGAATCTCCACAGTGTGGAAAAAGGCCATTTGGCCCAACAAATCCACATCAACCCTCTAAAGAGCATTCTAACCAGACCCATCCCTCTCCCTGTCCATTAAACACTGCCTTTCTCGTGGTGAACTCACCTAAACCACACTTGCCTGAATACTACAGTGAATTTCTGATGGCCAATCCACGTATCGTGCAAATGTTGGGCTATGGAAGGAAACCGGAGCACCCGGAAGAAACCCACACAGTCAGAGGGGAGTACATGCAAAGACCACACAGACAGTCGGCCAAGGCTGGAATTGAAGCCAGGTTCCAGGCACAGTGAGGCTGATTATACAGAGCACTGCAGAGATTGGACTAGGTCACAAGTTCACAAGGGTCTCTTGGAACAGGAGAAGGTTACATAGATGGTGTCCATGAGAGGGACTAGAGGGAGTTAACACAATAGGGAAGGTTGTGGATTCTCTCTACAATTAGAGGTAGGGACAGTTGGGGAAACTGGATGAAGTTAGGCATACTCAGAGTTGTACACACTGGGTGAGGTTAATGAGTTAGCAAGGATTCTATGGACTGACTAAGGTTATGGACAGATGCAGTTGTGGGAATGTGAATTGTTGCAACAATTGAGAGGATATTTCAGGCACATTGATGCTTTTAGTGGCTGCAGGATGTTCGAGAGCTAAGAAGGCTCGTCCTGACTGGAGGTGATCAGAGGTAAGAAACATTGTACTGATGGGAGTTAGTCACAGAGACAGAGAAGATTGAAGAGAGAGAGAGGGCAAGGTTACAGATCTCAGGAGCTTTCAGGTGGCTTCACAATGTTACACAAAGGGAGGGTTGGCAGGAAACGCTGTAGGAACTGGAGGACTCTGTACAGACAGTGAGGTGAAATGGATGGTGGAAGGTTAGAGGTAATGAAGGTGCTGTAGGACAGGATGGAGGAGTGCTGCTGGGACTGGAGAAGGTTACAGTGACATCATGTGCTGGAGAGGCTGGAGGAAGGTACACAGGTGGGCAGGTCAGTAAGGGCTGGATGTTACAGACAGAGTGGGCTGTAGGTGCTGGACAAGATGACAAACGTAAGGATTTTTATAGTGTTTTGGTGATGGGGGTCATAACAGTTGGTTTTAAAGGCATTTTGGTAAAATATAAGGACAAGGCAGAGGTGAAGACGCCAAATTTGTGGAAGCCCCCTAATTGTTAGAATATCACTGTCACTGGGCATTATCATTATCACGAGACAGGATCTGGCAAACACAGACCGGGAGGAACTATTTGCAGTTGGGTTCATATTCAGAAAGAGGAAGTGCGTCAAAGTGATACAGGGAGAATTCAAGGCCAGTGTGTTCTGCGAAGAGTGATTGACAAAGGCAGTAACTCCAGTGAATACTGGTCAAGCGATATCCTGAGCTTGATAAAGGAAATACAATGCGATGAAAACAGGCAAAGACCGACCAACGTATAGAGAGTGCAAGGGGATCCTTAAAATGATGGGCAAATAATGGGCATGAAATATCCTTTTCAGATACTGTTAAGGAGAGGCCACAATGTGTTTAATGAGTACAGTTAGAGGAAGACGATTCCCAGGTAAACAGCGAGGCTTGTTAGAAACCAAAGGGACAATCCGTGCATGGAGCCAGAGGAAGTAGGTAAGGTCTTCAATGAAATCTTCCCATCTGTATTGACACAGGAGAAAGGCATTGTAGTCGGGGATTTCAGTGGGGATGGTGAGGTTTTAGAACATGATAAGATGAATAAGGAGGAGGTATTAAATGTTTTCACAGGCATAAAGGTGGAGAAATCCCCAGTGCCTCATGAAATGTATCCCAAGTTGCTATGGGAAGGAAGGCTGGAGTTTGCTGGGGCCCTGGTGTATATTTTTAATACTTTGCTGGCCACAGGTAAAGTTCTGAAAGACTGGAGGATCGCTAATGCGGTTCCTTTGTTCAAGAAGGGCAGCAGAGATCGGCCAGATAATTACAGAGCAGATAGTCTGACAGCGGGGGTTGGGGGCGGGGCGGTTATTGGGAACAATTGTGAGGATGAATCGACACTTGCAAAGGCAAAGATCACCTCGGCAGCGTCATCACGGATGTGGTAGAGGACGATACTGTCTGAGGAATTCAGTTCAGTTTTTTTGAAATGGTGTCTAAAAATATTGATGAGGGCAGTGCAGATGATGTGGTTTACATGGACTTGAATAAGACGGTTGACAAAATCCCTCATGGAAGGCTGGTTCAAATGTAAAGAGCCACAAGGCAAGTTCGCAAATTAGATACAAAATTAGCGGATACACTTCTTCATGTTTGAAATTCTTTCACCAGTGGGTGTACCACAGGGATCTGTGCAGGAACCATTGCTGGTTATTATGTACACTAATAACTTGGATGTGAAAGCATAACTTGTGGGCGGCACGGTGGCAGAGCGGTTAGCACTGCTGCCTCACAACACCTGAGACCCGGGTTCAATTCCCGACTCAGGGTGCTCCGGTTTCCTCCAACAGTCACAAAGATGTGCGGGTTAGGTGAATTGGCCATGCTAAATTGCCCGTAGTGTTAGGTAAAAGGGGTAAATGTAGGGGTATAGGTGGGTTGTGCTTCGGCGGGTCGGTGTGGCTGCAGTCTGATATCGATCAGATGATAAACTGAGCAGAGTAATGGCAGATGTAGTTTACTTCTGATCACTGTGAGGTAATGCACTGTGGGAAGTCTCATAAGTGAAGGATATACATCATGAATGGTAGGTCCACCTGGAGTACTGAGGAACAAGGGACCTTGGTGGACAAGTCTCTGGATGTGTGAAGTTGTCAGCACATGTTGACAGGGTGGGGAAGACATCTGAACTGGGAGCAGGAGGGGGATCCACATCCTGGTGGGGCGAATTGTAGGAGCTGCTTGAGAGGATATAAACCAGTCTGGTAGGGTGTTGCATCTTAAACAGTCCTAAGGCCAGAAAGAAGATTGAGGCTGATGCACAAGTTAATGAGAACAATTTCAGCAGACAAGGCAAGCAAGAATATAGCAGGAAATGGGGAGAAACTGATGATTAACCTGCATTTATTTCAATACAACGGGCCTGACAGCTACGGAAGATAAACTCAGGGCATGGATTGGAACATGGGACTGGGACATTACAGTTATTACAGAAACAAAGCCGAGGGAGGGGCAGGGCTGTCAGCACATTGGTTCAAGGTGGAGATGCTACAGGAAGCATCAAAGGGTAGGCAAGAGAGGATGTGTGGTGGTGGGTTTTGATTGCATAAATCATCACAGCAAGATTTAGAGAGGATATTCCTGTGGGATTGCCCACTGAAGTTATGTTAGTGCAACTGAGAAATAAGAATGGGTCATCACTTTGATACGATTGTCCTACTGACCCCGAATAGTCTGTGGCAGACTGAGGAACAAATATATCAGGAGATCTCAAATATCAATCAGAATAATAGGGCTGTTATGGTTGGGGTTTTTCAACTTTCCAAACCTAGACTGGGACTGCCAGTGTTCAGCATTTGCAAGGGAGCAATTTGGTAATTATGTTCAAGAAATTCCCAAACAATATGTAAATGGTCTGAAAAGAGAAAGGGGCAAAGCCTGACCTTCCCTTGGGAAACAAGGTCGGGAAAGGGACTGATGTGTGAGTGGGAATGCATTTTGCCAAAATGACCACAATTCTCTTAGCTTAAGAATAAAGATGGAAAAGAACAGGTCTGGTCCACAAGTTCAAGGTATGAAATGGGACCAGACCAATCTTGACAGTATTAGACAGGAACTTTCAAAAGGTGATCAGGGAGTCTATTTGCAGGGAAAGGGAAGTCTGGCAACTGAGAATATTTTAAAAGTGAGATAAATTGAGCGATTAGCACCAGCATGTTCCTGTTTGTGTGCAGCTCAATGCTGACAGCCCTCGGAAACACTGGCTGTCTATTGGACAAGGAAAAAGGGCATATTTCAGGTATCGCCAGCTGGATCAAGGGAATGCATGAGGATCAAGGGGCTGTAGGGATATACTTTGGGTGGAAATCAGGAATGCAGAAAGGGTACATGAAATAGCCTCGGCAGGAAAGGATAGGGAGAATGCAAAAGTGATTGTATAACTATATTGAGTAAAAGTGTAACTCGAAACAAAATAGTGTTCCTTAAGGATCAATGAGATCATTGATGTGTGGAACCGCAGGATATGGCTAGACTTTAAACACATTTTGTGACTCCAGAACTTACTGTTGACAAAGACTGGGGAACTCAGGGAACAAGAGTAATACGTTAGACCATATTTGGAGTTTGCTGCAATTCCAGTATCCCGCTATAGGAAGGAGGTTGGGAAGCTTGAAAGTGTTCAGAAAAGATTGACAAGATGTTGCCGGGGTTGTTGCTGAATAAGCTCGGGCTATTTTCACTGGAGCATCAGAGACTGAGGGGTGATCTGACAGAGGATTATCCATGAGGGATATGGATTGGGTAAGCATTCAAGGTCTTTTACCAGGGGTTGGGGAGTCCAAAACTAAAGGGCATATGTTTAAGGTTAAAGGGGGAAAGGTTTAAAAGGGACTGAAGGGTCAGCTTTTTTATGCACACGGTGATGTGTGTATGGAATGAGCTGAGGGAGAAGGTAACACATACTGAAACTATGACAACATTTAAGGGATGGATGGGTATGTGAATAATAAGGGTTTAGATGTACATAGGCTAAATGCTGATAAATGGGATGGACTTATTTAGATCTTCTGGTCAGCATGGATGAGTTGGATCGAAGGGTCTGTTTCCCTTGTACATCTCTATGGCTTGAAAAGAGGGCATGTTATAGAAGAGGTGGTGCTGGTCGTTTTAAAACACAAAGGTATGGAAAGCCCCAGGACCTGATTACATGTATCACAGGGCATTATGGGATGTTAGGGAAGGAACTGTGGAGCCGCTAACAAAGGTATTTGTACCAATGACAGCCATGTGTGATGGGCTGGAAGGCTGGAGGGTGACATAGTGGACAGTGAAGGAGGTTTGCTAAGATTACAAAGGGATCTTGATGATATGGGTGAATGAGCTGAAAAATTGCAGATGGACTTCAATCTGAATAAATGCAAGATAATGCACTTGGTAAAACAAACAAAGGTAGAGCCGATACAATTACTGTTCGGACCTCAGTTAGTGTTTTAGAGCAGAGGGACCTCCGGGTTCAGGTACATAATTCTTGAAGTTTGCATCACAGGATGGATAAGACAGTGCTTGGCATGCCTGACTATTGCTCAGTCCATTGAATGGAGAATTTGGGACGTCATGTTGAGATTGCACAGACATTGGTGAGGCCTGTTCTGCAATACTCTGTCCAGTTCTGGTCGCCCAGTTATAGGGAGGATATTATTAAGCTGCAGGGGATTCAGAAGAGATTTACCAGGACGTTGCTGGGTATGGAAGGCTTGAGTTCTGCAAAATGGCTGGACAGGCTGAGTCTTTTTTCACTCGAGCCTGGAAGTTGAGACGTGATGTTATAAAAGTAAATTTTAAAAAATAAGGTATATAGATCGATTTAATGGTAATTGTCTTTAACACAGGATGGGGGACTCCCAAGAGGAGGGACCACGTCTTAAAGTTTAGAAGAGAGCAATGTTCAAAAAAAGACATTGGGGCAAATTGTTCCACAGACGGTGTTTTGATTGTGGAATGAACTTGCTGAAGAAGGGTGGATGTGGGTACAATGACAACGTTTAAAAGACAGAGATACTAAACAAGTATTTAGCATCAGCTTTTACTGTGGAAAAGGATATGGAAGATATAGAATGTCGGGAAATAGATAGTGACACCTTGCAAAATATCCATATTACAGACGAGCAAGTGTTGATGGCTTGAAATGCATAAAGGTGGGTAAATTCCCAAGACCTGATCAGGTGTACCCTCGAACTCTGTGGGAAGCGAGAGAAGTGATTACTGAGCCTCTTGCTGAGATATTTGTATAATCAATAGTCACAGGTGAGGTGCCGGAAGACTGGAGGTTGGTTAATGCGGTGCCATTGTTTAAGAAGAGTGGTAAGGACAAGCCGGGAATTATAGACCAGTGAGCCTGACCTCGGTGGTGGGCAAGTTGCTGGAGGGAATCCTGAAGGACAGGATGTACATGTAGTTGGAAAGGCAAGGACTGAATCGGGATAGTCAACATGGCTTTGTGCGTGGGAGATCATGCCTTACAAACTTGACTGAGGTTTTTGAATAAATAACAATAAGGATTGATGAGGGCTGAGCGGTAGATGTGATCTATATGGACTTCAGTAAGGCGTTCGACAAGGTTCCCTATGGGAGACTGGTTAGCAAGGTTAGATCTCATGGAATACAGGGAGAAGTAGCTATTTAGATACAGAACTGGCTCAAAGGTAGAAGACAGAGGGTAGTGGTGAGGGTTGCTTATCAGACTGGAGGACAGTGACCAGTGGAGTGTCACAAGGATTGGGCCTAAGAATGGTGAATAGCCAAGGGTAAGGGAGTCCAAAACTTGAGGGTACAAACTGGAGGTGAGAGAGCAAAGATTTAAAGAGGGAGCTGAGGGGCAACATTATCCACAGAGGATGGTGCACAGACAGAACCTTGTGCCAGGGGGCACATGGGAGAAACAAGAACAATGACAACATGGAAAAGACCTTTGGGCAGGAACATGGAGAGGGGAAGGTTTGAAGAGCTAAGGGCCAAACGCAGGCAAATGAGACTCATTCAGTATAGGAAACATGGGCAGCATTGACGAGTTGGACCTCAGGTTCTGTTTCCGTGCTGTATCACTCTGTATCCAGGTAAAGAGGATTATAGTACGGAAGTAAAGCATGTTGTGGACACTGAAACAAGTTATAGTGAAAGGGATGGTAGTCTAAAATGCAGTACGTTTCAAATATGTGGAGGGTCTATCAGGAAGGGAGGAGGTTACAGGGACAGGAACTGTTATAGGAGTTAAAAATGACTGAAGACACCGGTGCACAAGCCATGCCACACATAGAGTGTTGCAGAGTAGTGAGTCTTAGTACAGTGTTGGAGGGAGAACACAGAACAGAAAGATCCCAGGCAGCATTCACAACATCTCGTCGGAGGCCTGTTTTCCCCTCTGTTGCCCTGATGCTCACTAAGACAGCACCGGCCTGGATTGATAACTATGAACTCCCCATGCTGTCTCAGTGCAACGTAAGTTAATGTAGACGTGGTGATTCAGCCAGGGGTGTTTCTGTACTGTACTGTACTTACCCTCCAGCACTGTATCTATGTCATGTCATGTTAGATGATGTTTGGAGCCCTCCCATTGCTCCCTGTTGTGTACACTGTGAGTGAACTTACCTCACTGCAGGATTTATTGAAGGCTCCAGATCTCTCTGCCCTTTGTCTCTCTGGCTGACCAATCAACTTCAATGAGGTGTTGGACGAGACACCCAGCAATTGGGAAGTCTATGGAGTCAGCACTTTCCTGAGGACCTACAGGAGACAGAAAAATAGACAGAATGGGGAATTAGACTGATGCAGTGAGGTTTACACATGGAGAATGGAAATGAACCCCACAGAGATCTGGAAAATCCCACTCCATCCCTGGTCTGCGCTGTTGCATCTCTCTGGAGTGGAGAATTCTGTTCGCTCAGGATCTGGAGTAACTGCAAGAGCGGGAGGCTCTGACAGAGGCTGCAATTAGACCCACACAGTGAGGGATACCAAAGGGAGAGAGACTGAATGATATCACCAGATTGCTGGAAGACCTCAGGATCACACAGTCATGTTGGAAGAATGGGTTTAGCTTCATGATGCCCTGGTATCAGTGCTCAGGGATGAGCAACCACTGAGCAGGCGAATTGATGACCGAGTGGTATTACTGCGAGAGAATTTATCCAAAACTTCAGCTAATGTTCAGGGGAAGTGGGTTTTAATCTCACCATCAATAATTTTAAAAATAGTAATTAACAATCCATAAATAAATATGAAACCATTGCAGATGTTCAAAAAACCCAAACACTTGTCCTTTAGATGAGGACATCTGCCCATCCTCACGTGGTCTGCACGACATCCCCACAGCAAAGTGTTTGCCTCTCAATGACACTCTGAAATGGCCGAGCAAGTTACTCAGCTCAAGGGCAGCTCGGGCTGGGCAAGAAAGGCTGGTCAGCCAGAGATACCCACATCCCATACCTGATTTAATAAATAATCCATGAGGATGGTCCCCCTGGAACTGCGCTGGGGCCAGGGCCCGGGCCAATCATATCGGTAAGTTTATGGATGGGGCTTTCAACTGACAGAGAGGATGCCAGTGAAAGGAGCTTTCCAAATCCAAAGGGAAAAGGTGAAGAATGGGAGCAGTATGGGAATGTGTCAGAAGACAAGCAGAAAGGAACAGGATGGGACAGAGCTTAACTAAAACTGTACATCAGGGAATCGGTTTGTGACAGGAAATTATGGGAAAGAGCAAATTATGTTTTTTGAATGTCTCTTCAATAAGGTAGATTGATTTGTGACACCGAGATAAAAGAGGTTTAGACACCAGAGAGATGTGGTTACAGGGTGAACAAAAGGTGGACAGAAATAGTCAATGGATCACAACCTTGCGGAAATTCAGGCAAAATGGGTAACGCAAACAATAATGGGTAAGAAAGGCATTACAGAGAAAGCATTTGGTCTCAGATCATGAAGTGGAGTCAGTCTGAATGTAAATTCTGGCTACTACTTGCCAAGGACACAAGCAGAAGAACAGTTTTAGCTACCGAACAGCATTCCATTGCTCATCACTGCGTTACACAGGAACTCACTGGAATTTTTTTAAGAAACACATTGTGATAATTTTGGGAAACTTCAATATTCACATAATCTGGGACACTCACACTGACAACAGTGATATTGGAAGAGGAGTTCAGAGAATTTGTTTTCAGTGTTTTTTTTAATAACAAATTGTGCAATTGGTTAGGGATGTAACTGTCTCAGAGCGACCGTTGTGTGATCAAACTTAGTGGATGAGTAATGTCACCTGCAGAGATCCTCAGGGAAATTGTGATAAAATACAGTTTAAATAAATATAAAGTTTTAAAGTGAATCACAGAAAGGAAAAGCTACAACTAGAAACAAAAACAGCCAATTACTTGGGTTTGAGAGGAGAACTGACCAAGGTAAAGAGGCGAAACAGACTGAAATATGGGTCTGTAAATGAACAGTGGAAAATATTTGAAGGAACAGTGTAAATCACTCAACAAAATAAGATTCCATTGAAACAGACAAAACCTCAGCAAGAAATCCCCACCGGCCCCTCACTCAGGACAAAATGTATCATATTAGATTATGAGGTTTAGAAGATCACCAAAAATTACTTGAAATCCTGAAGTGAGATTGTGTTTTAGGAATAAGTTTTAAAGGGATTGCAAAGGATCTGCTAGCAGGAGGGCAGCAGTGGGAAGGGGAATCACTGTCAGGGTATAATGTCACAAAAGGAACAGGGAGAGGTGAAGGTGCCGGAGGTGGTGAGAGTGTTACAGAGAGTGGTCAGGGTGTTACAAAGCCAGTACGGATTGCTGCAGCTGTGGGGGTTTGCAGAGGTAGGGAGGGACATAGGTATTTTTATTTATTCATTCATGGGATGAAGGTGTCACTGCTAATTACCCAGAGGACAGCTCAGAGTCAGCCATCTTGCAGGGGGTCTGGGGTCACATGTTAGCCAGACCAGGTTAAAATGTCAGATGTTATACACAAAAGGTCAGTGAACCAGATGTGTTTTTCCCACTGATCAACAATGCTTTTATAGTGGCCTGACCAATGTCTTGTACAGATACAACATGACCTCCCAACCCTTTCTCTTCATGCTCTGCCCAATGAAGGTAGACATCCCAAACGCCTGCTTCACCAGCCTGTCTCCCTGTGACACCACATTGTGTACCTGCATCCCTGGGTCTCTGACTGACAACACTACCCAGGGCCCGAACAGTAACTGTACAAGTCCCACCCTGGTTTGTTTAACCAAAATGGAACACTTCACATTTATCTTATTAAACTTTATCTGCTATTCTTCAGCCCACTATCCCAGCAGTGCTGGATCATAGACAACCTTCTTCACTGTCCACTTTCCCACCAATGTCAGTATCACCCAAAAACCTTCCTTACCAGGAAACCAATATTCCCATCCAAACCATTTATCCAAATGACAAACAACAGTGGACCCACTACACCGCTGGTCACATGCCTCCAGTCAGAAAATCAACATGTCTCCCATCACCCTGTCTCCAACCATCAAGACCAATTTTTTGTCCAGTTGACTAGCTCCTCCTGAATGCCATATCCTTTTACACTGATCTGAGTTTATTACTCAGTTTACCATATGACACGTAGAACACAGAAAAGTACAGAACAAGGCCCTTCGGCCATGATGACATGCCAATCTTTTATCTGACCGTAAGATTAAAAAAAACTGGCAGATAGAGTTTAATTCAGGGAAATGCAACGTGCTGCATTTTGGGAAAGGAAATCTTAATAGGACTGATACATGAAATGGTCAGGTCCTCGGGAGTGTTGCTGAACAAAGAGACCTTGGGGTGCAGGTTCATAGCTCCTTGAAAATGGAGACCCAGGTAGATAGGATAGTGAAGAAGGCGTTTGGTATGCATTCCTTTATTGGTCAGAGTATTGAGTACAGAAGTTGGGAGGCCATGTTGTGACTGTACAGCACATTGAATAGGCCACTGTTGGAATATTGCATGCAATTTTGGTCTCCTTACTATCAGAAAGATATCGGGAAACTTGAAAGGGTTCAGAAAAGATTTACAAGGATGATGCCAGGGTTGGCGGATTTGAGCTGTAGGGAGAGGCTGAACAGGCTGGGGATGATTTCCTTGGAGCTTCGGGAGGCTGAGGGGTGACCTTATAGAGGTTTACAAAATTATGAGGTGCATGGATAGGGTAAATAGACAAAGTATTTTCCCTGGGTTTGGGGGGTCCAGAACTAGAGGGCATAGGTTTAGGGTGAGAGGGGAAAGATATAAAAGAGATCTAAGGAGCAACTTTTTCATGCAGAGGGTGGTACGTGTATGGAACAGGCTGTCAGATGAAGGGTGGAGGCTGGTACAATTGCAACATTTAAGAGGCATTTGGTTGGGTATATGAATAGGAAGGCTTTGATGGGATAGGGACCGGGTGCTGGCAGGTGGGACTAGACTGGGTTGGGATATCTGGTCGGCATGGACGGGTTGGACCGACGGGTCTGTTTACGTGCTGTACATCTCTTTGAATCTAACTTCCATACCCTTCATTTTATTATCATCCATGTGCCTACCCAGAAGTATATTAAATATCCCTGATGCATCTGCTTTTACTGCCACCGCTGGCAGTGCATTCCACACAGCCACCACTCTGTATGTAACGACCCTACCTCTGAAATCTCCACTTAACCATCCGCTAATCACCCGAAAATTATACCCCCTGTAATAGCTATTTATATGAGCGTAAAAAATATCTCTTATTATTCACTCTGTGAATGCCTCTCATCACCTTGTTCACCTCTGCCAAGTCGCACCTCACCCTTCTTCACTCCAATGAGAAAAGCCGTAGCTCCCTCAACCTTTCTTCATAAGACATGCCCTCCAGTCCAGGCAGCATCCTGGTAAATCTCCTCTTTACCCTCTCTCAAGTTTCCACATCCTTCCTGTAATGAAGGGACCAGAACTGAACACAATATTCTAAGTGGGGTCTAACCAGGGCTGTAGAGAGCTGCAGCATAACCTCACCGCTTTAAAACTCAATCCCCAAACTAATGAAATCCCACAAAATATATCCCTTCTTAACAAGCCTATCAGCATGGGTGGCTACTTTGAGGGATCTATGGACTTGGACCCCAAGATCCCTCTGTTCCTCCACACTGCCAAAGATCCTGCCTTCTGCATTCAAATTCAATCTTCAAAATGAATGACTTCAGACTTTTCCAGATTGACCTCCATCTGCCACTTCTCGACTCAACTCTGCATCCTGTCAATGTCCCGTTGCAATCTAGAACAGACCTTCACACTGTCAGCCACGCCACTAACCTTCGTGTCATTGGCCAGTCTACTAACCGACCCTTCCACTCACACATCCAACTTATTCATAAAATCACAAAGAGCAGAAGTGCTGTAATCACACCCTACAGAAAACCACTGGTCACTGAGTTCCAGGATGAATTATTTCAATCTATCGTCACCCTCTGTCTTCTGTGGGCCAGTAATCCTGTATCCAGCCAGACAGGTTTCCCTGTATCCCATGCCTCCGTATTTCCTGAATAAGCCATAAAGGTGTTTTGTCACATTCTTAAAATATTCAATATGACTTTTAAGGCATGACCTGTCCCTTATACAAACATGCTGACTATCTCTAATCAAACTATGGTTTCCTCAGGAAAAATAAATCCTCTATCTCAGAATCCTCTCCAATAGTCTGCACACCACAGACATAAGACTGACAGGTGTGCAATTCCCAGGATTATTCCTATTCCCTTTCATGAACAAGGGAATAATATTTTCCTGCCTCCAATCAACTGGTCCGACTCCAGTGGACAGTGAGGGTGCAAAGGTCATCACCAGGTGCGCAGCAACCCATTCCCTCGCTTCATGTAGTAACTTTGGACGCATCCAGTTTGGTTCAGCGACTTATCTATCCTTATCTTTTACAAAATTCTCAGCACATCCTCCTCCTTAACATCCACCTGTTCACGTACATCAGCCTGTTTCACACTGTCCTCACAAACAACAAGACCCTTCTCAGCAGTGAATACTGAGACATATTTTTCATTAAAGACCTCCCCTACCCCCTGTGACTCCAGACACAAGTTCCTTCCACTATCCCAGAGTGGCCTTATCCTCACTCTGACCATCCTCTTGTTCCTCACATCAGTGGAGAATGCCTCACAGTTTTCCTTAAGCCTTCCCAAGAAAGCTTTTTCATGCCGCCTTCTAGTTACCCTAAGTCCATTCCTTGGTTCCTTCCTGGTACCTTCAGGGAATCTCTACAGTATGGAAACAGGCCATTTGGCCCAACACCTCCATATTAACCCTCCAAACAGTATCCAACCCAGCCCCATTCCCCCACCCTGTTACTCTCCATTTGCCCTGACTAATGCACCAAACTACC
Source organism: Hemiscyllium ocellatum (assembly GCF_020745735.1). Lineage (NCBI taxonomy): Eukaryota > Metazoa > Chordata > Chondrichthyes > Orectolobiformes > Hemiscylliidae > Hemiscyllium > Hemiscyllium ocellatum. The sequence goes on from NW_026867776.1 coordinate 166,911, forward strand.
CATCCCTGAACACTATGGGTAATTTAGCATGGCTGAGTCACCTAATCTGCACATCTTTGGATGGTGGGTGGAAACTGGAGCACCTGGAGGAAACACACGCAGACACGGGCAGAATGTACAAACTCCCCACAGACAGTCGCCTGAGGCTCTCATCGAAATGGAGTCCGTGGTGCTATGAGGTAGCAGTGCTAACCACTGAGACACCGCGCCACCCAATGTAACTCTCTGGAGCCCTGCCTGATCCTTGCTTCCTCAACTTTAAGTTAGCTTCTTTCTTCCTCTTGACTAGATGCTGAAGTCCACGTGGACAACGCTAACTGCTCTGCCTTCATCTATACCTTGTCCAACTCCGCAAAGAGTCAATCCACTTTGTGAAATATGGTTTTTCTACTCACAAAGCCATGCTGACCATCTCGAATCAGCCTTTGCCTTTGTAAATATACATAGCTCCTTTCTCTCAGAATCTCCTCCAACAACTTCCCCATCAATGGGCACACTGGACTGTAATTTCCTGGTTTTTCCCTGCAGTCCTTAAGTGATGCAACAGCCTTAGCCTCCCTCCAGTCTTCCGGTACCTCACTGTGTCTGTTGATAATATAAATATCTCTGTAAGGGACACTGCAATCTCTTCCCTAGCTTCCCACAATATTCTAGTATCGATCCAATGAGCTACTGAGGATTGATCTACCTTTATTTGTTTTAAGATTCCAGCACTTTCTCTTCTCTGGTGAGGATTCTTTCCAAGACATCGCTATTTATTTCCCCAAGTTCCCGAGCTTCCATATCTTTCTCCACAGTAAATACTGACAAGGCTGTTTGGTCTAATATCTCACCCATCTCATCTGGTTCCACACATGGGTGACCTTTTGATCTGTAAAGGGACCCTATTCTCTACCAAGTTACTACTTAGCCCTTATTAAAACTTGTGTAAAGGCTTCTGATAATTCAAATACACCACATCCCCCACACCACTACACCCCTCCTACACCCTTACAACTCTGCCATTTGTATTCACACAGACAAATTAAATCCAACAGGCTCAGGAACAAATTCTCTTTTATCAAATGTGTCTCTAAATGGCCAGTTATTGTATACTGACTTATCCTTTCTAACAATGTCAGTATGGTCCCGACTTACTGTCAGGGGAGGTGGAGTAGGTTGTGGTTGAACCCATTGAAGTTTAGATAATGAGAGAGAAACGGAATGAACCATCCATGATTCTGAGGTGCTCTGATCGGGCAGATGCTGAGAAGTTAGAAAATAGAACAGTAGAGCACAGCAACAGGCCCTTCGGCCCACCACGTCTATGCTGTCCATGATGCTATTCTAACTCATACAATCTGCCTGCACATGGGCCCATAACCCTCTATTCTCTTCCCATTCATGTTTCTGCCTAAATGCCACTTCAAACCTTTACTCACATTTCTGCTTCTACCACCTCCCTCAGTAACATCCACTCTACGTAAAAAAACACTTTCCCTCACACACCTCATTTAAACTTTCTCTTTTTCACTTTAAACCTCTGCTCTCTAGTATTTGAAACTTACACACTGGAAAAGAGATTCTGACTATCTACATTATCTATCCCTGTCCTAACGTTATATCCCTGTACCTGGTCACCTGTCAGCCTCTGATACCCTCACAAATCAATCCAACTTTGTTTAATTTCCTCTTACACACCTAACATACCCTTAAAAACCCAAACATAGGCAACGTGCTGATAAACACCTTTTTTACCCTCTCCAAAGCCTCCCCATCCTCCCTATTGTGTGGAGATGAGAACTGCACACAGTTCTCCAAATGTGACCAAACAAACGTTTTATACAATTACAGTATCAGATGCAAACCACTACACCCAATGTTGTGACCGATGAAGGTCAGTGCTCCATTTGCTTTCCTTTCCATCTGAAACACTTCTGTTGCCATTTTAAGGGAGTTGCTGACTTGCACCAAGATCCTTCCGTAGATCAATATCCCTCAGTATGCTGACTTCCTTCTTGAATTTGATATAATCTCACACTTGTCCAGACTAAACCCAATTTGCCATTTCTGTCTATCTCTCCGACTGTTCTGTAACCTCCTGCAGATGTTACTGAATCAGGGAAACAAGGGCTTTGTGGAAAAGGCAGGAAAGTAGAGTTGGACAGTATCAGATCAGCCATGATCTGACTGAAGGGCACAGTATACTCAATGGGCCAAATGGCCTCATTCACCTGCTACATCTCATGGTGTGAGCACAAACTCAGTATGTCCTGCATAATATTATGGGTTTCTGCTCACAAAACTCCTTTACAATGGGATTATTGGATATTTATTCGTACACAGCATTTGATCTACAAATATGATATGATGTTATAGAAAACTATCTCGCATACAATCCAGGATTCTATCCGTTACAGCACTGATACTCACTGCTGTATCAGTCGGCATGGAGATCACACCACTGTCACACACAGGTACTGTACAGCCCTTGCTACAAGTACATTCAGTGTCCTGACTGTAACCACATTGACATTCCCATCACTGGTTGGTGCCTACAATAGAATTCCTGCTAACGGTTGCTGTTTCTTGCTTATTCTCAGCTCCACTTTTTATATTCAGATCCACATGACTGTCTCATTAATGCATTAACCTCATCCTTCCTTCACAACTTGTTGGCGTTTTGCCTAGTCTGCCTATTGGGACGAGATTAGTTTGGGATATCTGCTCAGCATGGATGGGTTAGACCGAAGGGCCTGTTTCCATGCTGTACATCTCATTGACTCTAATGACTCTATCCCAACAACCCTTCAGTATTCACTTCCCAGTGATGATCAATCATCAGCTACATCTCCGGAATGACAGTTCCATCATATCTGTTCACTGTCATTCCATCTGCCTTATGGCGAATGCAGGGAGTCATTCCGCAGTAGTGGGGGATTGAACAGATGGGTAGAGATTGCAGAGATAGGGAGGCTTACAGGGACTCGAGGATGTTAGTGTTAAACAGAGTTACATCTGGTCAAGAACGTCAGTGGGACAAAGGGGTTTGGGGTTGGAGGAATTTACAGAGATACAGGGAGCTGGATTAGATTCTGGAGATAGTGATAGGGATGGAGAAAGGAAGAGGTAGGCAGACTGAGAGGCACAGACAGGGGGCTGTTTCATCTAGGAGAGTATTGTGTATACTAACAGAGATATGGAAGGTTGTCGTGACGGAAGACGTTTATAAATATAAGGTGGCTTCTAGGCTCTGGAGGCTACATAGATCGGAAGGCAATGGGGAATGCCAGGTTACTGGGTTGGAGACAGTTACACAGATGGGGAGGGTTGTACAAATTGAAGGAGGTTCCTGTGGTCGCGAGGGGTATGGTGTCGGGAATGAGGGTGAAATTTAACAAGATAAAGATCAAAGAATTAGAGCTGGACAAGGAGATTACAATTTTTTCACAGCTAAGGAAGGGTGAGCTGGAGAAGATTACATAGGTAGGGACCGATGGAGAGGTTAAAGATAAATACATTGACATGGAGGATGGTGTTGTTGGAAAGAGCTTACAGGGATAGACAGGACAGTCAGGGTTCACAGGGATGAAGGAATTGAGTATCTACTGCAGAAGTTTAGGAATTAGGATGTTAGGGATTGAAGAACCTGACAGAGACAGAGAGAATGGTGTGGAGATTCCAAACAGAGGAAGGATTATCTGGACTGGAGGATATTACAGAGATCACTAACACAGCATGGACCAGGATTGATGCCTGCTATCCCCTGTGCTGTCGCATTGAGGACCAGTACAGCAGAGGTGAAAGCGGGACCCTCACAAGATGGTGGGAATGAAGCCTAGAATGTTGCTGTTCCTTGCCCAGCTCTCTATCTATGTCCTGTCTTCCAGGTCTGAATACAGAAGTCTACTACCTCCACCTTGTGCTGTTTACTGTGAGTGATCTTACCGGCTGCAGGATTGACTGAAGGCTCCAGGTCTCCCTCTCTCTATCTCTCTCTCTCTCTCTCTGGCTGACCAACCAGCTTCAATGAGGTGATGGATGAGACAGGAGTTAGGAACATCCTGATTACCTGCATGAGACAGAAATAGACAGAATGGAAAATTCGACTGATGTAATGAGGATAACACATGCAGAGTGGTCCTGAGTCCAACAGAGATCTCGAGAATCCCAGTCTTCATCCCTTGTCTGTGCTGCTGCGTCTCTCTGGAATGGACAATTCTGTTGACTCAGGATCTCAGAGCATCTGTAAGAGGGAGAAATGCTGCCAGAGGCAGCAAATAGACTGACACAGCGAGGGATACCACATGGAGAGATACTGAGTGATACCACATTATTAGACACTGTATTAACAGGGAATTGTTTGAATTTGTAACAAAGGCACTGGGATAATTGTGAGGGGATTCAACCTTCCTAACTCTTCATCTCTTTGGCGGTGGCTCACAGATGAGGCTGACTCTCTCCCACTCTCGTGGATGTGGGTGGGGGTGGGGGTCTGCAATTGGCTGTACAGACCGATGTGGCCTTCCACAGACTTTGTTACACTTGGGGCAGAAGGTGGCCATGGGAAGGGGGTGGGTCTGGCGTTGGTGTGACAGTGCCCTTCTTGTGCTGTTTTCTCCTGGATTCCTATTTTCCCCACAGCATGTCTCGTGGTGCTCGACACCTTCCCAATGCTCCTTCCCCACTTCGGACAGTCTTGGCCCAGGACTTAACAGATTTGATTAAGAGATGAAAAAAAAAAGATCAATTCTGAGAAGCCAGCATTTAGAAACTTGGACACATTTGTTAAAGAGTTCGCTATGGATTCTCCTAGCAGGAGGAGTGCAGTAGGAAGAGGAAACATTGTCAGATGATAGGAACAGGGAGAATTGAAGGTTCTGGAGGTGGTGAGGGTGTTACAGAGAGAGGCAAAGTCCTGAACAATGTTACAAAGCCAGTAAGGATTGCTGCAGCTAGAGCTGTTTGCACAGTTAGGGATGGAGATATGTATTCTCATTGATTCATTCGCGGCCTGAGGATGTCACCGGATGGACCAGCATACATTACCCCACTGCTAATTGCCTAGAGACAGCTCAGAGTCAGACACATTGCTGTGGGACTGGAGTCACATGTGAGCCAGACCAGGTAAGAATGCTAGATGTCCCTCCCTGAAGGACACACGTGAACAAGTTGATTTTTTCCAGAAAATCAACAATGCTTATACACTGACCTCACTAATGTCCTGTACAGACACACCATGACATCCCAACTCCTACTCTCAATGCTCTGCCCAATGAAGGGTAACCATCCCAAACGCCTGCTTCACCAGCCTGTCTACCCATGACGCTACTTTCAAAAGACTGTGTATCTGCGTCCCTGGGTCACTGATTGACAAGGGCCCGAATGTTTACTTTACCAGTCCAGCCTGGTCTGTTTTACCACAATACAACATCTTGCATTTCTCCACCTGTTCTTTCTAACCTCACTGACCCAGCAGAACTGTTGATCCCTTTGTACTCTTCGATAACCCTCTTCACTGTCCACTTTATCACCAATTTCAGTCTCACTCCCAAACTTGGTAACCATGACTCCTGTATTATCATCCAAGCAGTCACACCTACACATAGGTATATAGGAACTGAAGGATTTAAAGAGATTACACAGACCTGGAGTGTTGTATGCAGAGGAGGAGATTAAACTGATAGGGATGGTTTTAGAGACTCAACAACGTTTGGAAATAATAGGGGTTGCCATGGCAATAGCAGGTTTCAACAATTCGGAGGATATAGGTCTGAAGGAGCTTTGTCTGTTAGCGATGGTACAGTAAAGGGAATTGTAGTGGCTTCCCTTTCATAGCAATCCATAAGCACTTACAATAGCCTGTTTGACATGTGCATTATCTCTCGACCATTCATCAGACAGCACTGCAAATACTTCACTGCCTCCGCCTACCAGCTTAGACTGAACTAGCATTACCCAGAAGACCTCAGGCCACTCTGTCTGGCTGTGCAATTTTTCAAATGAAATACAGAGTTCCTTGACAGTAAAGTCACAGGAAGTCAGGGTAGCGAAGAAGGCACTTGGTATGCATTCCTTTACTGGTCAGAGTATTGAATACAGGAGTTGGGGGGTCATGTTGCGGCTGTACAGGACAGTGGTTAGGCCACTTTTGGAAGACTGCATGCAACTCTTTTCTACTTCCTATCGGAAGGATGTTGTGAAAATTGAAAGGGTTCAAAAAAGATTTACAAGGATGTTGCCAGGGTTGAGCTATAGGGAGAGTTGAACAGGCGATGGTTGTTTTCCCTGGAGAGTCGGAGGCTGAGGGGTGACCTTATTGGGGTTTATAAAATCAAGAGGGACATGGATTACGTAAATAGACAGTGTTTCCCCTGGGGTGTGCGAGTCCAGAATTGTAGGGCAAGGTTTAGGGTGAGAGGAGAAAGATATAAAAGAGAACTAAGGGGCAACATTTTCACGCAGAGGATAGGACATGTATGGAATGAGCTGCCAGAGGAAGTGGTGGAGGCTAGTACAACTGCAACAGTTAAAAGGCATCTGGATGGATGTATGAATAGGAAGGATTTAGAGGGAGATGGGCCGGGTGCTGGCAGGTGGGACTATATTGGGTTGAGATATCTGATCTGCAGGATGGGACCATGAATGTATTGTGGAACCTGGAGGATGTTATAATTTGAACTACAGGTAATTTTTGATTGGATCTTTCAGTCAATCTTACAGATGGTACAATTGCAACATTTAAGAAGCATTTGGATGGATATATGAATAGAAAGAGTTTGGAGGGACATCGGCCAGGTACAGGCAGGTGGGACTAGATTGGGTTGGAATATCCTGTCGGCATGGCCGGGTTTGACTGAAGGGTCTGTTTCCACGCTGTACATCTCTATGACTGTAAGATCGGCTGAATGGTCCAATCAAAAATTACCTGCGGTTCAAATCATAATATCCTCCAGGTTCCACAAGCCTTCCTCGGTCACATCCTGCAGGTTCTATGAATTGCGCAACCTCCTGCAGGTCCCAAGTCCCTTCCTACATTTGTACCATCCTCCAGGTTCTGCAGCCCTTCATACCTCGTAACATGGCCCAGACTCTCCAACTCCTCCTTCCTCTGCAATGTTCCCTAGAAGGGCACTGGAGGATGGTGGGGGTGACAGAGATATGGAGGGACATCAGGATGGCAGGATTTTGCAGACATTAGGAATATAGGGACTTGAGGAGGTTTCACAGTTTATGAGTGTTGTAGGGTCTGGAGGAACTTACAAAGGTAGGCATAGTTTGAGATCGGAGGATTCTGCAGAAAACCTTTATTTGGTTAAAGGCAGAATTCTTAGCAGCGTGCAGGAACAAAGGGATCCTGTTTCCCTCAGGTTACCACCCAAGTTGACAGGGTGTTAAGAAGGCATATGGTGTATTGGCTTTCATTAGCAGTGGAATTGAGTTGAAGAGATGCGAGGTTTTGCTGCAGCTCTACAGAACCTCAGTTAGACCACACTTGGAATATTGTGAACAGTTCTGTTTGCTTCATTATAGGAAGGATGTGGAAGCTTTAAAGACAGTGCAGAGGAGATTGAACAGGATGCTGCCTGGACTGGAGGGCATGCCCATAGAAGGTAGGTTGTAGAAGCTGGGGCTTTTCTGATCAGAGCGAAGGAGGAAGAATGGTGACATGATAGAGGTGTACAAGGGAATGAGAGGCATAGATGGAGTGGATAACCAGAGACTATTTCCAATGGTGAAATGGCGATCACAAGGAGACATAAGTTTAAGGTAATTGGCGGAACGTTTAGCTTAGATATCAGAGGGATATGGGCCAGGTGCTGGCAGGTAGGACTAGATGGGGTTGGGATATCCTGTCGGCATGGACGGGACTGGTATGTTATTGACACAGTGTGGTGGGTGTGTGGAATGGACTGCCAGCCGTGGTAGATTCAGACACATTACACACATCTAAGCAACTCTTGGATAGGCACATCAATGACAGTAAAATGTAAGATATGCAGTTTAGTTTCGTCTTCAGAGTAGGATAAAAGGTCAGCACAATATTGAGGGCTGAAGGGCTTGTACTGGAATGTGCTTATCCATGTTCTAAATAGCAAGGGTTATGATGGCAGCAAGAGGTTCCGGGAAGTGGGAGAGGATGTGATCTAAATGAAGTGACACAAATAGGAGGCGTTGCTAAGGTTGTATGGGGTAACAGAGACAGCAATGGTCTGATCTGGAGCAGATGTCCCAGACTGGGAGGGGTATGGGGACTGGAGGTGGTTTCACAGAGAGGGAGGGGCACAGAGCCACAGGAGGTTACAGAGATGTGGAGAGCTGGCGGGCCTACAGGAGTTCATGGAGATGGGAGGTTGGGAGGAATGGAGCAGTTTACAGGGATAAGGATAGTGGTATTTTACACAGACAGGAATGTTTCAGGTGAATGGAGCTGAGTACAGAGATAAAGTGGGTTGTACAGATTAGAAAAACAAATAGACATATGGAGGGTAGTCGTGACTGAAGATGTTTATAGATACAGGAAGGCTTAGGTTCTGCAGGTTATTTAGATAAAGAGGGTGTGGAATCAGACAGATTCTCCAAGTGACAAAGACAGCAATTTTGGTTGGAGACAGTTTCACAGATTAGGGAGCATTCGTAACCTCCTCCAGTTTAGTCAGAGTGGGAAGGGTTGTAGGGGAGGGAGACGTTTACACGTGTAAGAGCTGGAGAAGATTATGGAAATGAGTAGATAAATGGAGATACTAGAGCATGTTACATTTACAGGGTGGGTGCTGGCAATGAAAAGATATCACACAGATAGTGGGTCTTGTCGGAACTGGATTGAAAGAGTCACAGGCATTGGAATGACTTCTGCAGACTGGGAGTGTTACAGGGACTGAGAGGTTTGTAGGGTCTCCACAGATTGATGGTGTCTTTAAGAATAGAAAAGTTTATGTAGATACTGAAAGCTTAAACCCAATGCATGCAGTCTTCATTTCAAGACCAGAGCCTTATTATCCCACACCAGCCAAGGATCCCTAACCCTGCCAGCTTTTCCCTTTATCCCAATGGGGCAGACTGGTCCTGGATTCTTCAGATCACACTTTGAAAAGCCTCCCATTTGCCAGTTGTTTCTTTTCCTTCAAACAGACTCACCCAATCGATTAGAATCATAATGTGGAGGTGCCAGTGTTGGACAGGGGATGTACAAAGTTAAAAATCACCCAACACTCGGTTCCAGTCCAACTGGTTTATTTGAAAGCACTAGCTTTCAGAGCACTGCTCCTTCATCAGGTGGTTGTGAAGCAGAATCCTAAGGCACAGAATTTATAGCAACAGGATGGCAGGGTCATGGAATATAATATCAAACAAATTTAGTTGAAGCCTTTCATCTGTTACGGTGATCACCAGCGCTTCCAAAGCGAGTTGGATTATAACTGGGCATTGTGCAATTTTAAATTCACAGCATTGACGCTGGCCAGATCCTGCAGAATGGCCCCAAACCTGGCCCTGTTCCAGTTTTCCTCTTCAATAAGGGGACCTGCTGATCTTTTTTCATAACTATGTTAAAAAGAAGACAGTTGTGGGCACTGGACCCAAAGTGCTCTCCGAATGACACTTCAGTCACTAACCCGGCCTCTTTTTCTGAGTTGGGGGGTGGGGTCCAGTGTTGCACCTGCCTGAGTAGAGTAGGGCCCTCTGCATATTGATTTAGCAACCTTTCTTGGACATATTTGAAAAATTGCACTCTGTCCGAGTCTTTTATACTCCAGGTGGCCCAGTCAATACAGGGAATATTAAAATCTCCAGCCTGTACTCCTCTATTATTCCTATAGTTATCTGCAATCCCTCTACACACCTGCTCCTCTGGTATCTGTTGGGTCTACTCAGTCTACAATACAGTCCCAACAAAGTGACCACCTCTCTTCTTTTTTCTAACTTCTAACCATGTGGAATTTTAAATGAATATATGTTTTAAAAATTAGAATTAACAATCCATAAATAAGTATTGATAAAAATCCAAACACTTGACCTTCAGAGAAAGACGACAGTTCACTTTCACGTGGTCTGCACGACATACCCACAGCAAAGTGTTTGCCTCTCAATGACCCTGTGAAATGGGCGAGCCAGCTGCTTAGCTCAAAGGCAGCAAGGGATGGGCAATAAAGGCTGGTCAGCCAGAGACACCCACATCCCAGACCGGATTTTAAAAAAATCCATTCAGATTGGTCCCAGCACAGTTCCAGTGGAACAATGTCCTGGCCAATCACATTGGTAGGATTATGGACAGGGCTTTAAACTGACAAAGAGGATGCTTGGACAGGCTTCAGGTGAAAGAAGCTTTCCAAATCCAAATAGAAAAGGTGAAGCAACAGAAAATGTGACCGAAGACAACAGAAAGGAACAGGATGGGCCAAAGTTTAACTAAAACTGTAGATCAGCAAAACCATTTGTGACAGGAAATTGTGGGAAAGAGAAAATTATGTTTTTTATTAATGGACAAAGTCTCTGCAACAAGGTAGATGGATTTGTGGCACAGAGATAAAAGAGATTTTGACACCAGAGAGATGTGGTTACAGGGCGAACAAAAGGTGGACATAAATATTCAATGTTTCGCAACATTGTGCAAATTCAGGCAAAATGGACAACGCTAGCAATAATGGGTAAGACGGGCATTACAGAGAAAGCATTTGGTCTCAGATCATGAAGTAGAGTCAGTCTGAATGTAACCTCTGGCTACTCCTTGCCAAGGACACAAGCAGCAGAACAGTTTTAGACCACTGAACAGCATTCCCTTGCTCATCACTGCATTACACAGGAACTCATTGGAATTTTTAATAAAGGAATGGTGAACATTTATTGAAATTTCAATATTCGCAAAGTCTGGGACAGTCACACGGACAACAGTGATATTGAAAGAGGAGTTCAGAGAATTTTTTTCAGTATTTCTTAGAATAACACATTGTGCAACCGGCGAGGGACGTAACTGTCTCAGAGCGACTGTTGTGTGAGAAAGCTTAGTGAATGAGTTATGACATTCTGGAGAGATCCTCAGGAAAATTGTGATAAAGTGCAGTTTAAAGAAAAATAAAGTTTTCAAGTAAATCACAGAAAGGACAAGCTACAAATAGAAACAAAAATAGCCAATTACATGGGTTTGAGAGGAAAAATGACCAAGGTAAATAGGCTACACAGACTGAAATATGGGTGTCTGGAAATGAACTGTGGAAAACATTTGAATGAACAGTGTAAAACACTCAACAAAAGGACATTCCATTAACAGACAAAAACTCAGCAAGAAATCCCCACCGGTCCCTCACTCAGGACAAAATGGATCATATTAGATTAGGAAGCTGAGAAGATCACCACAAAATACTTAAAATCCTCAAGTGAGAGTTTTAGAGTAAGTTTTAAAGGGATTGCAATGGGTCTGCTAGCAGGAGGAGGGCAATGGGAAGAGGAAACATTGTCAAGGTTTATTGATACGTTAGGAACAGGGAGAGATGAAGATGCTGGAGGTAGTGAGAGAGTTACAGAGAGTGGTCAGGGCCTGAACGGTGTTACAAAGCGAGTACGAATTACTGCAGCTGCAGGGGGTTGCAGAGGTAGGGAGGGACATATTTATTTTTATTTATTCATTCATGGGATGTGGGTGTCACTGCCTGGACCAGCATTCTTTGACCCCATGCTAATTACCCAGAGATTGTTGGTGGATATATATACTTTCCTGAACTCAGATGAAGTGCTGAATGACTGGTGGATCGCTAATGTGGTTCCTTTGTTCAAAAAGGACAGCAGGGATAGGCCAGGTAATTACAGAGCAGATAGTCTGACAGCAGGGGGAGGGAAATTATTGGAATGAATTATGAGGATGAATCCACACTTGCAAAGATAAGGATCAACTTGGTTTAGTCATCACAGATTTGGCAGAGGAAGATACAGTCTGAGGAATTCAGTTCAGGTTTTTGAAATTGTGCTTAAGTATATTGATGAAGGCAGTGCAGATGATGTGGGTTACATGGACTTGAATAAGTCCTTTGATAAGATGCAAAATGGAAGGTTGGTCCAAAAGGACTGGGTTCCAAGGCAGGTTGGCAAATTGGATGCAAAATTGGTGGGTAGAATACTTTCACCAACAGGTGTACACAGGGATCTGTGCAGGAACCATTGACCATTAATGACTCGGATGTGAAAGCAGAAGGTATCATTAGTAGGTTTGCAGATGATATGAAAGGTGAGGGTGTTATCCACAGTGAGGGGGATGGTCTCCGTCTGCTGTTCGATGTCGATCAGATGAAAATCTAAGCAGAGTTCAGTTCTGATTGAAGTGAGGTGATACTCTGTGGGAGGTACGATAAGCGAAGGACAGACATAATGAATGGTAGGACTTTGCGGAGTACTGAGGAATACAGGGACCTTGGTGGACAAGTTCATAGATCCCTGAAGGTGTCAGCACAGGTTGACAGGGTGGGAAAGGCACCTCAACTGGGAGCGGGAGAGGGACCCACATCCTGCTGGGGTGAATTGCTAGAGATGCTTGAGAGGACATAACCTAGTCTGGCAGGGTGTTGGACCTTAAATAAACGTAAGGCCAGAAAGAAGATTGAGACAGGTACACGTGTTAAAGACAGCAATTTCAGCAGATAAGCCAGGCAAGAACATAGCAGGCAATGGGGAAAACTGATGATTAAACTGCATTTATTTCAATACAAGGGGCCTGACAGCTAAGGAAGATGAACTCAAGGCATGGATTGGAACATGGGACTGGGGTATTTTAGTTATTACAGAAACACAGCTGAGGGAGGGGCAGGACTGGCAGTTCATTGTTTCAAGGTAGAGATGCTCCAGGAAGGGGAGGCAACAGTGGACGTGTGGTGGTGGGTTTTGATTGCATGAATCATTCCAGCAGTACTTAGAGAGGATATTCCTGTGGGATCGCCCAGTGAAGCTAAGTTAGAACTGAGAAATAAGAATGGATCATCACGTTGATACGATCTGACTGCTGACCCCGAATAATCCGTGGCAGACTGAGGAACAAATGTATCGGGACATCTTAAATATCAACCATAATAATGGGGCTGTTTTGGTAGGGTTTTTGAACTTTCCAAACCTAGACTGGGACTGCCAGTGTTCAGCATTTGCAAGGGAGGCATTTGGTAATTGTGTTCCAGGATCTCCCAATCAATATGTAAATGGCCTGAAAAGAGAAAGGGGCAAAACCTGACCTCCCCTTGGGAATCAAGGTAGGGAAGGGGACTGAGATGTGAGTGGCCAAGCGTTTTGCCAAAGTAACCACAGTTCTCGTAGTTTGAAAACAGCTTTGGAAAAGGACAGGCCTGGTCCACAAGTGCAAGTTATAAAATGGAGCCTGACCAATCTTGATCGTATTAGCCAGGAACTTTCAAAATGTGATTGGGGAAGGGAATTATTTACAGGGAAAGGGAAGTTTGGCAAGTGAGAATATTTTTAAAGTGAGGTAAACTGATCGACTAGCGTCAGCATGTTCCTGTGTGTGTGCAGCTCAATGCTGACAGCATTCGGAAACACTGGCTGTCTATTGAGGGTCTGGTCAAGGAAAAGGGGGCACATGTCAGGTATAGCCAGCTGGATCAAGGGAATCCCTGAGGATATACAGGGGCTGTAGGAATACACTTTGAGTAGAAAACAGGAATGGAGAAAGGCTCAATGAAATAGCCTCAGCAGAGAAGGAAAGGGGAATCCAAAAGTGATTGTATCAGTATATTAAGAGTGCATAAGGAACTCAGGACAAAATAGTATCCATTAAAGATCAATGAGGCCATCGATGTGTGGAACTGCAGGATATTTGCTAAGATCCTAAACATTTTTTTCACTCCAGAACTTACTGAGGACAAAGACTGGGGAACTCAGGGAACAAGAGTAATACATGAGACCACATTCGGAGTCCTCTGCAATTCCAGTCTCCCTGCTATAGGAAGGATATTGTGAAACTTGAAAGGGCTTAGAAAAGCTTTACAAGATATTTCCCGGGTTGTTGCTGAATAAGCTGGGGTGACTGTCACTGGAGAATCGGAGACTGAGTGATGACCTTACAGAGGCTTATATGAACATGAGCGGTATGAGCAGCATTGAGATTGCACAGACATTTGCGAGGCCTGTTCTGCAATACTCTGTGCAGTTCTGGTCGCCCAGTTATAGGGAGGATATTATTAAGCTGCAGGGGATTCAGAAGAGATTTACCAGGATATTGCTGGGTATGGAAGGCTTGGGTTCCGAAAAATGGCTGGATAGGCTGAGTCTTTTTTCACTGGAGCCTGGAGGTTGAGATATGATACTATAAAGGTTTATGAAAAAAATGAGGTATATAGATCCATTTAATGGAAGCTGCCTTTTCCGCAGGATGGGAGAGTCTCGAGAGGAGGGGCCACATTTTTAAGGTTAGCGGAGAGAGATGTTCAAAAAAAAGATATGGGGCAATTTGCTACAACGAGGGTGGTTTGAGTTTGGAATGAACTTCCTGAGAAAGGGGTTGATGTGGGTACAATTACAACACTTTAAAGATATTTGGATAAACAGGTTAATAGGGAAGGGTTGGAGTGCTATGGGCCAGCAACAGGCAGCTGGGAAGAGTTGAGTTTTAGATGATGGTGGGTATCAGCTGAAGGGTCAGTTTCCATGCTGTCTGGCTCTATGACAAGAATATGGTTTTATTCCATTATTGAAGAAAGGATCAGGGCTGGGTCCACTGATGTGCATCATCTACATAAATGATTTGGTTGAAAATATAGAAGTGATTGTGCGTAAGTTTGTTGATGATCAAATTAATGGTGTAGTGGGCAGTAAATACGGTTATCAAAGGGGGTCTTGACCAACTGGGCCAGTGGACCAGGCAATGAAAGATGGAATTTAATTCAGGTGTTGGATTTTGTTAAGACAAACCATAGAGGACTAATACAGTTAATGGAAGGGCTCTGGCCAGGGTTGTCGAATAGAGAGAAAGAGAGAGAGAGAGAGAGAGAGAGAGACCAGGGGGTGCAAGTTTCATTGTTCTTCAGAAGTGGCATACCGGATGGACAGGGTGGGAAAAGCGACATTTGGCAAATTTGCCGTCATTGACAGATGAATCCTCGGGGTGGCCCTAAGAATGGTGAATAGCCAAGGGTAGGTGAGTCCAAAACTCGAGGATATAAACGGGACGTGAGAGAGCAAGGACTTGAAGGGGGAGCTGACGGGGAACATTATCCACAGAGGATGGTGCATAGATGGAACAGACTGCCTCAGGCACATGGGAGAAACAAGAACAATTACAGCATGGAACAGATATTTGGGAGGTACATTGAGAGCAGAAGGTTTGAAGAGATAAGGGCCAAATGCAGGCAAATGAGACTCATTCAGTTTAGGTAACATGGGCAGTATTGAGGAGTAGGACCACAGGTTCTGTTTCCGTGCTGTATCACTCTGTATCCAGTTAAAGAGGATTACAGTACCAAAATAAGGCATGTTGTGGACACTGAAGCAAGTTACAGCGATAGGGATGGTAGTCTGGAATGCAGTACATCTCAAATATGTGGAGGGACTATCGGGAAGGGAGGAGGTTACAGGGACAACTACTGTGCACAAGCCATGCCACAGATACAGTGTTGCAGAGTAGTGAGTCTTAATACAGTGTTGGAGGGAGAACACAGAACAGAAAGATCCCAGGCAGCATTCACACCCTCTCGTGGGAGGCCTGCTTTCCCCTCTGTTGTCCTGATGCTCACTAAGACAGCACAGGCCTGGACTGATAACTCTGAACTCCCGATGCTGTCTCAGTGCAACGTAAGTTAAAGTAGATGTGGTGATTGAGCATGGGGTGTGTCTATACTGTGCTCCCCATCAAGCACTGTATCTATATCATGTATTGTTAGCCGATGTTTGCAGCCCTCCCATTGCTCCCTGCTCTGTGCACTGTGCGTGATCTTACCTCACTGCAGGATTTATTGAAGGCTCCAGATCTCCCTGCCCTTTGTCTCCCTGGCTGACCAACCATCTTCAATGAGGTGATGGATGAGACACACAGCAGTTGGGAAGTCTATTGAGTCAGGAACTTCCTGACTACCTACAGGAGACCGAGAAATAGACAGAATGGAAAATTAGACTGATTCAGTGAGGGTTACACAAGGAGAATGGAAATGAACCCCACAGATATCTAGAAAATCCCAAGCTCCATCCCTGGCCTGTGCTGTTGCGTCTCTCTGGAGTGGAGAATTCTGTTGGCTCAGGATCTGGAGTAGCTGCAAGAGCGAGAGACACTGACAGAGGCAGCAATTAGACCCACACAGTGAGGGATACCACATGGAGAGAGACTAAGTGATATCACCGGAGTGCTGGAAGACTTCAGGATCACACAGTCATGTTGGAAGAATGGGTTTAGCTTCATGTATCAGTGCTCAGGGATGAGCAATCAGTGAGCAGGTGTAGCGATGGCCTAGTAATATTATTGTTAGCGCATTTGTCCAAAACCTCAGCCAGTGCTCAGGGGAGGCAGGTTTGAATCCCATCATAAGATATGGTGGAATTTAAAATCAATAATTTTAAAAATAGCAATTAACAATCCATAAACAAATATGAAACCATTGCTGATGTACAAAAATTACAATCCCTTAGATTAGATTTTGTACAGTGTGGAAACAGGCCTTTTGACCCAACCTGTCCACACCATCCATCCAAAGATTAACCCACTCAGACCCTTCTCTCTCGACCAAATACACCTAACATCATGGGCAATTTGGCATTGCTAATTCGCCTGACCTGCACGGCTTTGGACTGTGGGAGGAAACCGGAGCATCCGGAGGCATTTCATGCAGACATAGGGAGAATGTGCAGACTCCACACAGCCGCCTGGGGCTGGAATCGAGCCTGAGACCCTGCTGCTGTGAGGCAGGAGTGCTAATCACTGAGCCACCGTGGCGTGCACTTCGCCTTTCGACAACGAGATCTGATCATCCTCACTTGGTCTACACGACATACCCACAGCAAGGTGTTTGCCTCTCAATTACCCTCTGAAATGGCCGAGCAAGCTACTCAGCTCATGGGCAGGTAGGGATAGGTAATAAAGGCTGGTCAGTCAGAGACACCCACATCCCCTACCTGATTTATTAAAAAAACTAATAGAATGGTCCCACTGGTATCGTGGTGGGCCCAGTGACCTGGGTCCTGGCCGATCATGTCAGTAGGTTTATGGACAGGGCTTTAAACTGACAGAGACGATGCTGGGACAGGATCCAGATGAAAGGAATTTTCCAAATCCGAAGAGAAAAGGTGAAGCATCGGAACAACATGGGAATGTGACTGAAGGCAAGCAGGAAGGACCAGGAAGGGTCAGCGATTAACTAAAACTGTACATCAGTGAATAGGTTTGTGACAGGAAATTGTGGGAAAGAATAAATTATTTCATTTTTGAATGGATGAAGTCTTATCAATAAGGCAGATGGATTAGTGACACTGAGACTAAAAAAAAGGTTTAGACACCAAAGAGATACGGTTACAGGGTGAACAAAAGGTGGACATAAATATTCAATGGATCACAACCTTGCGGAAACTCAGGCCAAGTGGGCAACGCTAACAATAATGGGTAAGAAAGGCATTACAGAGAAAGCATTTGGTCTCAGATCATGAGGAAGAATCAGTCTGAATGTAAATTCTGGCTACTACTTGCCAAGGACACAAGCAGCACAACAGTTTTAGACACTGAACAGTATTCCCTTGCTCATCACTGCATTACACAGGAACTCATTGGAATTTTTTTAACAAACACATTGCGATAATTTTGGGAAACATCAATATTCACAAAATGTGGGACAGTCACACTGACAACAGTGATATTGGAAGAGGAGTTTAGACAATTAGTTTTCACTGTTTCTTTGAATAACAAATTGTGCAACTGGCGAGGGACATAACTATCTCAGAGCGACCGTTGTGTGATGAAACTTCGTGAATGAGTAATGTCACCTGGAGAGATCCTCAGGGAAATTGTGATAACGTGCAGCTTAAAGAAATATAAAGTTTTAAACTGAATCACAGAAAGCACACGCTACAACTAGAAACAAAATTAGCCAATTACGTGAGTTTGAGAGGAGAACTGACCAAGGTAAACAGCCTAAACAGATTGAAACATGTGTCTGTAAATGAACAGTGGAAACCATTTGAAGGAGCAGTGTAAAACACTCAACAAAAGGACATTCCATTGAAACAGACAAATCCTCAGCAAGAAATCCCCATCGGTCCCTCACTCAAGTAAAAAGGATCATATTAGATTATCGGGCTTAGAGGATCACCGAAAAGTACTTAAAATCCTGAAGTGAGAGAATGTTTTAGCAGTAAGTTTTAAAGGGATTGCAAAGGGTCTGCTCGCAGGAGGAGGTCAGATGGAAGAGGGAATAATTGTCAAGGTTTTATGTCACAAAAGGAACCGGGAGAGCTGAAGGTGCTGGAGGTGGTGAGAGTGTTACACAGAGTGGTCAGGGTCTGAAGGGTGTTACAAAGCCAGTACAGATTGCTGCAGGTGGGAGGGATTTGCAGAGGTAGGGAGGGACATAGGTATTTTTATTTATTCATTCATGGGATGTGGGTGTCACTGCCTGGACCAGCATTCTTTGCCCCACTGCTAATTATCCAGAGTATAGCACAGAGTCAGCCATATTGCTGTGGGTCTGGTGTCCCGTGCAGGCCAGACCAGGTTAGAATGTCAGTTGTTCTTCTCTAAAGGATGTAAGTGAACCAGATGAGTACTTCCTACTGGTCAACAATGCTTTTATATACAGCCACAACATGACATCCCAACTCCTCCTCTTATTGCTCTGCTCAAAGAAGGTAACCATCCCAAACGCCTGCTTCACCAGCCTGTCTACCTGTGACACCACTTACAAAGAGCTATCTACCTGCATCCCTGGGTCTCTGACTGACAACACCACCCAGGGCCCGAACACTAACTGTACAAGTCCCACCCTGGATTGTTTCATCAAAAAGGAACACTTCACATTTATCTAATTAAACTCCATCTGCTATTCTTCAGCCCACTATCCCAGCAGTACTGTTCATCCTGTTGTATCATGGATAAATTTCTTCACTGTCCACTTTACCAACAATTTCAGTGTCACTCAAAAAACGTACTTACCACAAAACCGATATTCCCATCCAAACCATTTATCCAAATGACAAACAACAGGGGACCAACTTCACCGCTAGTCACATGCCTCCAGTCAGAAAGACAACATGCTTTCCCATTGCCCTCTGTCTCCCACCATCAAGCCCAATTTTGTATCCAGTTGACTAGCTCCTCCTGAATGCCATATCCTTTTACATTTATCTGAGCTTATTACCCATTTCCCAGACGGATCGTAGAACACAGAACAGTACAGCACAAGACCTTTCGGCCATGATGCCGTGCCCACCTTTTACCCGACTGTAAGATCAAACGAACTGACATACCCTTCATTTTGCTCCCATCCATGTGCCTATCCAAGAGTCTGTTGAAATGTCCTGCTCCACCCACCCAACACTCGCTGTGTAATGGACCTACATCTGAAATCTCCCCTTACCCATCATCCAATCGCCTTACAATTATGCCCACTGGTACCATGTATGCCATGGGATAAAGAGGTCTCTCACTGTTCACTCTCTCTTTGCCTCACACCACCTTGTTCACTTCTACCAAATCACACCACACTCTTCTTCACTCCAATGAGAAAAGCCTTAGCTCCCTCGACCTTTCTTCATAAGACATGCTCTCCAGAACAGGCAGCATTCTGGTAAATCTCCTCTTTACCCTCTCTCAAGCATCCACATCTTCCCTGTAATGAAGGGATCAAAACTGAACACAATATTCTAATTGGGATCTAAACAGGACTGTATAGAGCTGCAGCATAACCTCATGGCTTTAAAAACTCAATACCCCAGCTAATGAAAGCCAATACACCATATTCTTCTTTAACAACACTATCAGCTTGGTGACAAATTTGAGGGGATCTCTGGTCATGAAATCCAAGATCCATCTGTTGCTCCACACTATCCAGTATTCTGCCTTTATCCCTGTATTCTGCATTCAGGTCTCACCTTCCAAAATGCATCACTTCACACTTTTCCAGATTTGACTTTATCTGCCACTTCTCAGCCCAGCTCTACATCCTGTCAATGTCCCATTGCAATCTCCAGCAGACATCCACACTTTTCACCACTCCACCGACCTTCGTGTCATTGGGAAACTTACTAACCCACTCTTCCACTCACACATCCAAGTCATTCATAAAATCACCAAGAACAGAGGTCCTGTAACCTCTCCGTGCAGAAAACCACTGGTCACCGAGCTCCAGGCTGAATGCTTTCCATCTGGCATCACCCTCTGTCTTCTATGGGCCAGGAATTCTGTATCCAGACAGACAGGTTTCCATGTATCCCATGCTCTATACTTTCTCAATGAGCCATAAATGCATTTTGTCACATTCTCAAAGGATTCAATAAGAATTGTGAGTCAGTCCCTAACAAAGCCATGAGACTTTCTCTAATCAAACTATGGTTTTCCAAGGAATTATAAATCCCGTCTCCCAGAGTCCCCTCCAATAATCTGCACATCACAGAGAGAAGACTGACAGGTCTGTGATTCCCAGAATTATCCCCATTCCCTTTCTTGAACAACACATGGCTGATTCACCTAACCTGCTCATCTTTGGGCTGTGGGTGGAAACCGGAGCACCCGGAGGAAACCCATGCAGACATGGGGAGAATGTGCAAACTCCACACAGACAGTCACCTGGGGTTGGAATTGTAATCGCGTCCCTGGTGCTGTGAGGCAGCAGTGCTAACCACTGAGCCACCGTACTGCCCCATGTAACTCTCTAGAGCCCTGCTTCGGATCTTTGGTTCCTCAACCTTAAGTCAGCTTCCTTCTTCCTCTTGACTAGATGTTCTACATCCATTGGAACCTTGTTAAATGCTTTGCTGAAGTCCATGTAGACAACGCTGTCTGCTCTGCCTTCATCTGTCTCTTGGCCACCTTCTCGAAGTGTCAATCCAGTTTGTGAAATACGGTTTCCCACTCACAAAGCCATGCTGAATATCTCTAATCAGCCCTTGCCTTTCCAAATATATGTAGCTCCTTTCTCTCAGAATCTCCTCCAACAACTTACCCGGCACTGGCTCACTGCGCTGTGATTTCCTGGCTTTTCCCTGCAGACCTAAAGTGATGGAATAGCATTAGCCGCCCTCCACTCTTCCGGTAACTCATTGTGTCTGATGATAATATAAATATCTCTGTTAGGGACACCGCAATCTCTTCCCTAGCTTCCCATGAATATTCAAGGATAGACCTAATGAGCTACTGAGGATTAATTAACCTTTATTTGTTTTAAGATTCCAACACTTTTTCTTCTCTGTTGAGGATTCTTTACAAGTTATCGCTATTTATTTCCCCAAGTTCCCGAGCTTCCATGTCTTTCTCCACAGTAAATTCTGACAAGACTATTTTGTCTAACATCTCACCCACCTCCTGATAGTTAAGGGGCCCTATTCTCTCCCAAGTTACTCTTTAGCCCTTATTGGAACTTGTGTAAAGGTTTCTGAAAATTTAAATAAACCGTATCTTCGGTACAGCCAGTCCTACACCGTATCTATCCTGCCATTTATACTCACACCAATAAAAATACAATCCTACAGGCTCAAAGCAACATTCTCTTTTTATTAAAAGTGTTTCTAAGGGTCCAGTTATTATTCACTGACATATCCTTTCAAACACATTCCAGCTCCCGACCTACTATCAGGCCAACACTGTTTGGTTTCAGACTGGCAGCAGAAAGGGTTATGGGAGTTCGTGTTTAACAAACTGAAAAAGGGAGCTTACAGGTTCAACAGGTAATAGATGTTTTCGAAATAAGGAGGGTCATGGGGGCTGAAGGGACATTATGGAAATAGGGAGTGATATGGGGACTGAATGAGATTATGGACATAGAGAGTGCAGTGGTGACTGAAGAACATCATGGAGATAGGGAGTGCTGTGGGGCCTGAAAGGGGACAAAGAGATCGGGAGGGCTTTGGGCCAGAAGGAGGTTGCACAGATCAGGAGGATCATGGGAATTGAAGGAGGTTACTCTGAATAGGAGTGTCGTTGGGTCAGGATGAGATTATGGAGATAGGGAGTGTCGTGGGGCCTTTTGGAGGTTATGGAGTTAGGTAGGTTTTGGGGAATGATTCAGGTTACATGGATAGGAAGAGTCGTGGGGACTGAAGGAGCTTATGGAGATAGGGAGGTCTGTGGGGACTGAAGGAGGTTATATAGATAGTAAGCTTATAGAGAACCACAGGAAAGAAGAGCAGATATCGTCCATTTGAACACAGAGTTGGTCCCACCATTCAATATGATCAGGACTGATCATCTAACCCAGTACAGTGTTCTTGCTTTCACATCTTAATCTGATATTATAGTGACTACTGGCATTTAGTGATACAGCGGGCTGTAGTCACTGGGACGGGGGTAGGGGGGTGGGGAGAGTCTTACAGAGAGTGGGAGGGTTGTGGAAGCTAGGACAGGTGACAGATACAGGGAATGTTTTAGGAATGGGAGGACTTTACAGGGATTTGGAGGAATGCAGGGATGGGACGTGGTAACAATCACAGGGAGGATTTTGGGAGCTCGATCTGAGACAGGTACAGCTGAGTACAGAAGTGAGTCAAACAGTCAGGACAGGCAGGGACAAGGTAGGACTAATAAATTAAACTGCATTTATTTCAATGCAAGGGGCCTAACAGGGAAGTCAGATGAACTCAGGACATGGTTCGGAACATGGGACTGGGATCTCATAGCAATTACAGAAACATGACTCAGGGATGGGCAGGACTGGCAGCTTAATGTTCCTGGATACAAATGCTACAGGAAGGATAGAAAGGGTGGCAAGAGAGGAGGGGGAGTGGTATTTTTGATAAGGGATATCATTACAGCGGTTCTGAGGGAGGATATTCCCAGAAATACATCCAGGGAAGTTATTTGGGTGGAACCGAGAAATAAGAAAGGGATGATCACCTTATTAGGATTGTATTACAGACCCCCCAATAGTCAGAGGGAAATTGCCAAACAAACTTGTAAGGCGATCTCAGCTATCTGTAAGAATAATAGGGTAGGTATGGTCGGGGATTTTAACTTTCCAAACATTGACTGGAACTGCCATAGTGTTAAAGGTTTAGATGGAGAGGAATTTCTTACGTGTGTACAAGACAAGTTTCTGATTCAGTATGTGGATGTACCTACTAGAGAAGGTGCAAAACTTGACCTACTCTTAGGAAGTAAGGCAGGGCAGGTGACTGAGGAGTCAGTGGGGGAGCCCTTTGGGGCCGGCGACAATAATTCTGTTTGTTTTAAAATAGTGATGGCAAAGGATAGACCAGATCTAAATGTTGATGTTCTAAATTGGAGAAAGGCCAATATAGACGGTATTAAGCAAAAACTTTTGAAAGCTGATTGGAGGCAGATGTTCGCAGGTAAAGGGATGGCTGGAAAATGGGAAGCCTTCAGAAAATGAGATAACAAGAGTCCAGAGAAAGTATATTCCTGTCAGGGTGAAAGGAAAGGCTGGTAGCTACAGGGAATTCTGGATGACTAAAGAAATTGAGCGTTTGGTTCAGAAAAGGAAGGAAGCATATGTCAGGCATAGACAGGATCGATCGGGGGAATACAGAGAAGAGTATAAAGGAAGTAGGAGTATACTTAAGAGGGAAATCAGGAGGGCAAAACGCGGACATGAGATAGGTCTGACAAATAGAATTAAGGAGAATGCAAAGGGTTTTTACAAATATATTAAGGAAAAAAGGGTAACTCGGGAGAGAATAGGGCCCCACAAAGATCAGCAAGGCGGCCTTTGTGTGTAGCCGCAGGAAATGGTGGAGATACTAAATGAATATTTTGCATCAGTATTTACTGTGGAAAAGGATATGGAAGATATAGACTGCAGAGAAATAGATGGTGACATCTTGCAAAATGTCCAGATTACAGAGGAGGAAGTGCTGGATGTCTTCAAACGGTTAAAGGTGAATAAATCCCCAGGAACTGACCAGGTGTACCCGAGAACTCTGTGGGAAGCTAGAGAAGTGATTGCTGGGCCTCTTGCTGAGATATTTTTATCATCGATAGTCACAGGTGAGGTGTCTGAAGACTGGAGGTTGGCAAAAGTCGTGCCACTGTTTAAGGAGGTGGGTAAAGACAAGCCAGGGAACTATAGACCGGTGAGCCTGAACTCAGTGGTGGGCAAGTTGTCGGAGGGAATCCTGATGGACAAGATGCACATATATTTGGAAAGGCAAGGACTGATTAGAAATAGTCGACATGGCTTTGTGCATGGGAAATCATGTCTCATAAACTTAATTGAGTTTTTTGAAGAAGCAACAAAGAGGATTTAGGAGGGCAGAGTGACAGATGTGATCTATATGGACTTCAGTGAGGCATTCGACAAGGTTCCCCATGGGAGACTGATTAGCAAGGTTAGAACTCATGGAATACAGGGAGAACTAGCCATTTGGATACAGAACTGGCTCAAAAGTAAAAGACAGAGAGTGGTGGTGGAGGGTTGTTTTTCAGACTGGAGGCCAGTGACCAGAGCGATGCCACAAGGATCAGTGCTGGGCCCTCTTCTGTTTGTCATTTACATAAATGATCTTGATGCGAGCAAAAGATGTATAGTTAGTAAGTTTACATATGACACCAAAATTGGAAGTGTAGTGGACAGCGAAGAAGGTTGCAACAGGATCTGGACCAGATGGGCCAATGGGCTAAGTGGCAGATGGAGTTTAATTCAGATTAATGCGATGTGCTGCATTTTGGGAAAGCAACTCTTAGCAGGGCTTATTCATGTAATGGTAAGTTCCAAGGGAGTTTTGCTGACCAATGAGACCTTGGAGTGCAAGTTCACAGATCCTTGAAAGTAGAGTCGCACGTAGATAGGATAGTGAAGGCGGCATTTGGTATGCTTCCCTTTATTGGTCAGAGTATTGAGTACAGGAGTTGGGAGGTCATGTTGCGGCCATACAAAACATTGGTTAGGCCACTGTTGGAATGCTTTGTGTAATTCCGGTCTTCTTCCTGTCGGAAAGATGCCGTGAAACTTGAAAGAGTTCAGAAAATATTGACAAGGATGTTGCCAGGGTTGGAGGATTTGAGCTACAGAGAGAGGCTGAACAGGCTGGGGCGGTTTTCCCTGGAGGTTCGGAGGCTGAGGGGTGACCTTACAGTGGTTTACAAAATTATGAGGGGTTTGGACAGGATAGGATAAATAGACAAAGCCTTTTCCCTGGGGACAGGGAGTCCAGAACTAGAGGGCATAGATTTAGTTTGAGAGAGGAAAGGTGTAAAAGATACCTCAGGGGCAACCTTTTCAAGCAGAGGGTGGTAAGTGTATGGAACGAGCTGCCAGAGGATGTGGTGGAGGATGGTACAATTGCAACATTTAAGAGGCAATTGGATGGGTATATGAATGGGAAGGGTTTGGAAGAATATGGGCCAAGTGCTGGCAGGTGGGACTAGATTGGATTGGGATATCTGGTCGGAACGGACAGGTTGGAGTGAAGGGTCTGTTTCCGTGCTCTACATCTCTATGACTGTATCACTCGTGGAGGTTATAGAAATAAACTGTGCAGTCGCGTCTGGAGGAGATTAAAGGTATAAAGGTTTGTAGTTACTGAAGGAAATTACATCAGTCGGGACCAGCACAGCTTACAGAGACTGAGTGTGTCTTAGAGACAGGAAGAGTATATAGTTATCATTAGAAATGCAGAAACTAATTTATGAGAGGAGCAGCGTCACTCTGCTTTGTGTCCAGAGACAAGGAGGAGTCTAACAAGGAGGAGGTTACGAAGGTACAGAGCTTTTTTGTTGTCATGACGGGAAGGTTACAGAGATCATGAAGGTAGTAGGAGTTCAACAAAGTCACAAAGACAGGTAGGTTTTTCAGGTCTGGAAAGGACTACACTGACAGGGATGGCTTAAGGAACTGAAGAGTTAATTTTCTTCAGTTAAGGAGAGATGTGACAGAACCCAGGATTAAAGGCAAAGGCAGAAACTTGGAGAGTTTTACTGATATGAGGAGCTTACAGGGATAAGCAGGATTGTAGGGGTTGATAGAGATAGGGGAAGTAATATCCATGAAACAGACAGTGGAGAAGCTGGCAGACATAGGGAGGGTTCTGTCGAACAGATGAATTGACAGACAAGATGGTGATAATGAAGCCAGAGAATGTTCTCATGTTCCTTGCACAGAATTGTTCCTACATCATGCCCTCAGGGTCTGAATTAAAGCCCATGAACTCCTCCCTGTGCTGTTTACTGTGAGTGATCTTACCGGCTGCAGGATTTACTAAAGGCTCCAGATCTCACTCTCCATCTCTCTCTGGCTGACCAACCACCTTCACTGTGGTGATGGACGAGAAGGAATTGGGAATTCTGCTGAGTCAGGGACATCAGGAATACCTACAGGAGACAGAAGTAGACAGAATGGGAAATTAGACTAATGCAATGAAGGTTACACAGTGGAGAATGGCACTGAGTCCCACAGAGATATGGAAATTCCCTTCTCTATCCATGGCCTGTGCAGTTGCTTCCCTCTGGAGTGGGGAATGCTGTTGGCTCAGGATCTGGAGTAACTGCAAGAGTGAGAGATACTGACAGAGGCAGCCAATAGACCCACACAGTGAGGGATATCAGATGCACAGAGACTGAGTGATATCAGCAGAGTGCTGGAAGGTGTCAGGATCACACAATGGTATCATCAGAAGTGGTTCTGACCAGTGAGCACTGCTCCCAGTACTCAGGGAGGACTGAGCTATTTTATTGGGATAGGCTCCTCTGGTACCAGGATTATGCAGTGTGCTATAAACGGACACAGATGAGGAGGGGGACAGGTCTGAGGTGAATGGAAATTCCCAAGTCCAAAGAGAAAAGTTGAAATATTGGAACACCATGGAGATGTGGATGAAGACCAACAGAAAGAAACATGAAGGGACTGAGTTTAATTAATATACAACATTGTCAAATAGATTTGTGACAGGAAATTTTTGGTTAAAATAAAGTAAATGCCATTTCCGCCCCTCACAATTCCTCATACACCACAAGTGACATCACTTCCGCACCTCACACCATTGCTGATGTCACACACTCAGTGACCTCCACGCCCCCCCCACTGCCCGTGTTTGCCACCACTTCTGTCCACACCAACACCACTCATCTGCATTCTGCTGACACCACCCCCAAGTCCCACTGTCAACATTCCCGCCCCTAGAACCCTGAGGGGAACACCACTTCTGCTCATGACTCCATCCCCATTCCCCCTAACACCACACCCACACCAGTTACAGGCACCGTCGCCGCCCCTAGCTCCACACCTACTGCACCTCCCAGCTCCCAGTCCTGCAGAGTTTTCACCATTCCCCCTGACCGCCCCCTCACTGAGGACGAATGATCAGTCCTCAGCAAAGTCCTCACCGTTATCCCTCACCGTCCACACATCAATTAATTTATACACGCCGTGACGTCGAACACTTCTCCCACCGCCTCCACCTCAAAGCTTATTTTGACAATGAACACTCCCGCCTATTTTCTGAGAACCCCTTTTCCGGCCTCCAATACACTCCATCCACCTGGACACCCTGAGCTGGCCTATTACCTGCCTTCGATCTCTTCATTTCCAACTTCCACCGACACATTAACTGCCTCAACCTATCTACCCCCTCCCCCACTCCAACCTCTCACCCTCACAACGTGCAGCCCTCCACTTCATCTGCTCCAATCCCAACCTCACCATCAAACCAGCAGATAAAGGGGGTGCAGTGGTAGTCTGGCACACTGACCTCTACACCGCTGAAACCATGATGTCAACTCAAAGACACCTCCCCCTACCACCCCCTCTACCATGACCCACCTCCCATCATCAAACCGTCATCTCCCAGAGCATACAGAACGTCATCACCTCAGGAGGAGATCTCCCACCCACAGCTTCCAACCTCATTGTCCTGGATCCCCCACTGCCCGATTCTACCTCCTTCCCAAGAACCACAAGCCTGACCACCCTGGCCGACCCATTGTCTCAGCATGCTCCTGCCCCACCGAACTCATGTCTGCCTACCTCGACATTGTCCTATACCCCAGTCCAGGAACTACCCACATTCGTTCGTGAAACCACCCACACCCTCCACTCCTCCAACACTTCCGTTTCCCTGGCCCCCAACGCCTCATCTTCACAATGGATATCCAATCCCTCTACACCTCCATCCATCATGACCAGGACCTCTAAAGCCCTCCGTTTCTTCCTCTCCCGATATCCACAACAGTACCCGTCCACCGACACTCTCATTCGGTTGGCTGAACCTGTCCTCACCCTTAACAATTTTTCCTTCAAATCCTCCCACTTCCTCCAGACCAAAGGGGTAGCCATGTGCACATGTATGGGCCCCAGCTATGCCTGTCTCTTTGTTGGCTACGTAGAACAGTCCATCTTCCGTCGTTACAATGGCACCATTCCCAACGTCTTCCTCCGCAACATTGATGACTGCATTGGCACCACCTCGTGCTCCCTTGAGGAGTTTGAGCAATTCATCAACTTCACCAACACATTCCATCCTGACCTTAAATTTACCGGGACCATCTCCAATACCTCCCTCCCCTTCCTGGACCTCTCCATCCCCTTATGACAACTGACTTGACACCGACATTTTTTACAAACCTACCGACTCACACAGCTGCCTAGATTACATATCTTCCTAACCTACCGCCTGCAAAATTCCCAACCCCTATTCCCAATTCCTCCGCCTCCGCCATACCTGCTCCCAGGTGGGCCAGTTCCACCACAGAACACACCAAATAGTCTCCTTCTTTAGAGATTGGAATTTCCCTTCCCACGTGTTAAAAGATGCCCTCCAACGCATCTCGTCCACATCCCGCACCTCCGCTTTCAAACCCCATCCCTCCAATCGTAACAAGGACAGAACGCCCCTGGTGCTCAACTTCCACCCTATAAACCTTCGCATAAACCAAATCATCCGCCGCCATTTCCACCATCTCCAAACGGACCCCACCACCAGGGATATACTTCCCTCCCCACCCCTCTCCACTTTGCGCAAAGACCATTCCCTCCGTGACTACCTGGTCAGTTCCACGCCACCCACCCCCCAAAAAAAAACTCACCCTCCCTTCCTGGCACCTTCTCCTGCCACCGCAGGAATTGCAAAACCTGCGCCCACACCTCTCCCCTCACCAGCATCCAAGGCCCTAAAGGAGCCTTCCACACCCAAAGTTGTACCTGCACATCCACCATTATCATTTATTGTGTCCGTTGCTCCCGATGCGGTCTCCTCTACATTGGGGAGACTGGACACATCCTAGCAGAGCGCTTTAGGGAACATCTCTGGTACACCCGCACCAATCAACCCCACCGCCCTGTGACCCAACAATTCAACTCCCCCTCCCACTCTGCCGAGGACATGCAGGTTATGGGCTTCCTCCATCGCCGCTTCCTCACCACCCGACGCCTGGAGGAAGAACGCCTCACCATCCGCCTTGGAACCCTTCAATCCCAGGACATCAATGTGGACTTCACCAGTTTCCTCATTTCCCCTTCCCCATCTCACCCCACCTCCAGCCTTCCAGCTCAGCACCGCCCTCATGACCTGTCCTAATGGCTTATCTCCCTTCCCACCTATCCACTCCATCCTCATCTCTGACCTCTCACCCCCATCCCCACCCCCATTCACCCATTGTACTCATTGCTACCTTCCCCCATTCTCCACTCTGACCTATCACCTTCTTCCCCACCCTATTCACCTATTGTACTCTATGCTACTTTCTCCCCATCCCCACCCCCTCTCATTTATCTCTCCACTCTCCAGGCTCCCGGCCTCTGTTCCTGATGAAGGGCTTTTGCCCGAAACATCGATTTTCCTGTTCCTCGGATGCTGCCTGACCTGCCGTGCTTTTCCAGCACCACTCTAATCTAGACTCTGGTTTCCAGCATCTGCAGTCCTTGTTTTTACCTTATTGGAGGAGAAGATTACCGAGATAAGGCATGTTGTAGACACTGAATAAAGTTACAGGGATAGGGATGGTCGTCTGGAATGCATTACATTTCCAATATGTGGAGGGACGATCAGGAAGGGAGGAGGTTAGAGCGATAGGATCTGATACAGGAATTAAACATTATTGAAGACACTGACTACAAGACATGTCATAGATACCGTGTTGCAGAGTAGTGAGCTTTAATATAACAGAACTTACATTGTGTGTGTGTGTGTGTGTGTGTGTGTGTGTGTGTGTGTGTGTGTGTGCGCGTGTGCTGTGCTCCCCTCCAGCACTGTGTCTATGTCATGTTGTGTTAACAGATGTTTGGAGCCCTCTCACTGTTCTTTGCTCTGTGCACTGTGGGTGACCTTACCTCACTACAGGATTTATTGAAGGCTCCAGATCTCCTTTCCCTTTGTCTCCCTCTGGCAGACCAACTGCGTTCAATGTGGTGATGGACGATCCACCCAGCAGCTGGGAAGGCTATTGAGTCAGGACCTTCCTGAGTAACTACAGGAGACACAGAAATAGACAGAATGGGAAATTAAACAGATGCAGTGATGGTTACACATGGAGAATGGCACTGAGTCCCACAGAGATCTGTAAAATGGAGCGATATTAAGTAATAGCCCCAGATTGCTGGAAGATGTCAGGATCACACAGTCATGTTGGAAGAATGGGTTTAGCTTCATGATGCCCTGTTATCAGTGCTCAGGGATGAGCACCCAGTGAGCAGGTGAAGTAATGGCCTCGTGGTATTATTGTGAGAGAATATATCCAAAACCTCAGCTAATATTCAGGGGAGGCAGGATTGAATCCCGCCATCTGAAAAGGAGACATTTGAAATCAATAATTTAAAAAATAATTATTAACAATCCACAATTAAGTATGAAACCATTGCTCATGGACAACAAATCCAAACACTTGTCCTTTCGAGAAGGAATCTGCCCATCCTTTCCTGGTCTGCACGACATACCCACAGCAAAGTGTTTGCCTCTCAATGACCCTCTGAAATGGCCGAGCAAGTTACTCAGTTCATGGGCTTCTAGGGCTGGGCAAGAAAGGCTGGTCAGCAAGAGACTCACACATCCCAGACCTGATTTGATAAATAATCCATTAGGATGGTCCCCCTGGAACTGTGCTGGGACCTGTGTCCTGGCCAATCATGTCGGTAGGTTATTGGACAGGGCATTAAACTGACAGAGAGGATGCAGGTGAAAGGAGCTTTCCAAATCCAAAGGGAAAAGGTGAAGCAATGGAACAACATGGGAATGTGGTTGAAGAGAAGCAGAAAGGAACAGGATGGGACAGAGTTTAACTAAAATTGTACATCAGCAAATAGATTTGTGACACAAAATTGTGGAAGAGAGTATATTATGTTTTTTTTTAATGGACAATGTTGCTGCAATAAGGTCGATGGATTTGTGACAGAGATAAAAGAGATTTAGACACCAGGGAGACATGGATACAGGGTGAACAAAAATATTCAGTGGTTCGTAATCTTGCGCAAACTCAGGCAAAATGGGTAACGCTAACAATAATGGATAACAAAGACATTACAGAGAAAGCATTTGGCCGCAGATCATGAAGTAGAGTCAGTCTGAATGTAAACTCTGTCTACTACTTGCCAAGGACACAAGCTGCAGTTTTAGCCACCAGACAGCATTCCATTGCTCATCACTGCATTAAACAGGAACTCATTGGAATTTTTTAACAAAGGCATTGTGATAATTTTGGAAAACTTCAATATTTGTATAATCTGGGACAATCACACGGACGACATTGATATTGGAAGTGGAGTTCGGTTAATTTTTTTTCAGTGTTTCTTTGAAAAACACATTGTGCAACTGTTAAGGGACATAACTATCGCAGAGCGACCGTGTAATGAAACTTAGTGAATGAGTAATGTCACCTGCAGAGATCCTTCGGGAAATTGTGATAAAATACAGTTTAAAGAAATATAAAGTTTTAAAGTGAATCACAGAAAGAACAAGCTACAACTAGAAACAAAAATAGCCAATGATGTGAGTTTGAGAGGAGAACTGACCAAGGTAAACAGGCTAAACAGATTGAAATATGTGTCTGTAAATGAACAGTGGAAAACATTTGCAGGAACAGGGTTAATCACTCAACAAAAGGACATTCCACTGAAACAGTAAAAGCCTCAGCAAGAAACTCCCACTGATCCCTCACTCAGGACAAAAGGGATCATACTAGATTATGAGGCTGAGAAGATCACCATAAAGTCCTGAAGTGAGAGTGTGTTTTAGGAGTAAATGTTCATGGATTGCAATGGGTCTGCTCACAGGAGCAGGGCTGTGGGAAGGGGAACCTTGGTCAGGGTTCATTGACACAATAGGAACAGGGAGAGGTGAAGGTGCTGGAGGTGGTGAGAGTGTTACAGAGAGTGGTCTGGGTGTTACAAAGCCAGTCTGAATTGCTGCAGCTGGAGGGGTTTGCAGAGGTAGGGAGGGACATAGGTATATTTATATATTCATTCATGGGATGTGGGTGTCACTGCCTGGAACAACGTTCTTTGACCCCACTGCTAATTACCCAGAGGGTAGCTCAGAGTCAGCCATATTGCTGTGGGTGTTGAGTCACATATTAGCCAGACCAGGTTAGAATGTCAGATGTCCTTCACTAGAGGAGGTTAGTGAACTAGATGAGTTCTTCCCACTGATCAACAATGTTTTAATGTTGGCTCCACCAATGTCTTTTATAGCCAGAACATGACATCCCAACTCTTACGCTTAATGCTCTCCCGAATGAAGGAAACCATCCCAAACACCTGCTTCACCAGCCTGTCTACCTGTGACACCACTTTCAAAGAACTGTCTACCTGCATCCCTGGGTCTCTGACTGACAACACTGCCAGGGCCCGAACATTAACTGTACAAGTCCCGCCCTGGTTTGTTTCACCAAAATGGAACACTTCACATTTATCTAACTAAACTCCACCTGCTATTCTTCAGCCCACTCTCCCAGCAGTACTGTTCATCCTGTTGCATCATGGATAATCTTCTTCACTGTCCACTTTACCATCAATGTCAGTGTCACCCAAAACAATTACTTACCAGGAAACCAATATTCCCATCCAAACCATTTATCTAAATGACAAACAACAGTGGGCCCACTACCTCGCTGGTCACATGCCTCCAGTCAGAAAGACAACATGTCTCCCGTCACCCTCTGTCTCCTACGATCAAGCCAATTTTGTATCCAGTTCACTCGCTCCTCCTGAATGCCATATCCTTTTACACTGATCTGAGTTTATCACCCAATTTACCAGACAGAACACAGAACGCAGAACAGTACAGCCCAAGACCCTTCGGCCATGATTTCATGCCAACCTTTTATCCAACTATAAGATCAAACTAACCTACATACCCTTCATTTTACTATTATCCATGTGTCTGTCCAAGAGTCTACTAAATGTCCCGAATGTGTCTAATTTTAATACCACCATTGGCAGTCCAGCCAACCGCCTACCATTCTCGATCCTCTTATCCATCCTCCATTCACCTTAAAATTACACCCCCTTGTAATAGCCATTTATTCCAACAGAGAAACAGTCTCTGACTATTCACTCTCTCTCTGTGCCTCTTATCAACTTGTTCACCTCCATGAAGTCACCCCGCACCCTTCTTCACTCCAATGAAAAAAGGCGTAGCTCCCTCAACCTTTCTTTGTAAGAAATGCCCTCCATTCCAGGCAGCATTCCTAGTAAATCTCCTGTGTATGCTCTCGAAAACTTGCACATCCTTCCTGTAAACAGGGGCCCAGAACTGAACACAATATTCCAAGTGTGGTCTCACCAGGACGCTATAAAGATGCAGTAAAACCTCGCGGCTCTTACAATCAATCCCCTTCTTCGGGAAGCCAACACAACATATGCCTTTTTAACAACCCTACCAATGTGCGTGGCGATTTTGAGGGATCAATGGACATGGACCCCATGGTCTCTCTGTTCCTCCACACTGCCAAGCATTCTGCCTTTCACCCTGTATTCTGTATTCAAATTCGACCTTCCAGAATGAATCACTTCACAATTTTTCAGATTGGACTCCATTTGCCTCTCCCAGCCCAGCTCTACGTCCTGTCAATGTCCCATTACAACCTACAACAGCCCTCCACATTACCCACCACTCCACCAACCTTCATGTGATTAGCAAACGTACTAACCCACAATCCAAGTCATTGACAAAAATCAAGGACAGCAGAGTTCCAGAGCCGATTGTTACAGAACCCCACTGGTCACTGAGCTTCAGGCTCAATACTGTCCATCTGCTGCCACCCTCTGTCTTCTCTGGGTCATCCAATCCTGTATCCAGACAGATAGATTTCCCTGTATCCCAATTTTCCTTCTTTTCTGCATGAGCCATCATCGTATTCTGTCATATCCTCAAAGAATTCAATAAGGTTTGTGAGGCATGACCTGTCCCTCACAAACCCATGCTGACTGTCTCTAATTAGACCATAGAACATAGAACAGTCCAGCACAGAACAGGCCCTTCAGCCCAAGATGTTGTGCCGACCACTGATCATTATGTATGCACCCTCAAATTTCTGTGACCATATGCATGTCCAGGAGTCTCTTAAATGTCCCCAATGACCCTGCCTCTACAACTGCTGCTGGCAACGCATTCCATGCTCTCACAACTCTGTGGAAAGAACCCGTCTCTGACATCCTCTCTATACTTTCCTCCAACAGCTTAAAACTATGACCCTTCGTGTTAGCCATTTCTGCCCTGGGAAATAGTCTCTGGCTATCAATTCTATCTATGCCTCTCATTATCTTGTATCCCTCAATTAGGCCCCCTCTCCTCCTCCTTTTCTCCAATGAAAAAGGTCCGAGCTCAGTCAACCTCTTCTCATAAGATAAGCCTTCCATTCCAGGCAGCATCCTGGTAAACCTCCTCTGAACCCTCTCCAAAGCATTCACATCTTTCCTGTAATAGGGCGACCAGAACTAGACGCTGTATTCCAAGTGCGTTCAAACCAAAGTTTCATAGAGCTACAACAAGATCTCACGATTCTTAAACTCAATCCCTCTGTTAATGGAAGCCAAAACACCATATGCTTTCTTAACAACCCTGTCCACTTGGGTGGCCATTTTAAGGGATCTATGTACCTGCACCCCAAGATACCTCTGTTCCTCCACACTGCCAAGAATCATCTCATTAATCCTGTATTCAACTTTCAAATTTGACCTACCAAAATGCATCACCTCATATTTATCCAGGTTGAACTCCATCTGCCACCTTTCAGCCCATCTCTGCATCCTGTCAATGTCCCGCTGCAGCCTACAACAGCCCTCTATACTGTCAATGACACGTCCAATCTTTGTGTTATCTAAAAACTTGCTGACCCATCCTTCAATGCCATCATCCAAGTCATTAATAAAAATTACAAACAGTTGGAATGCTACGAGCGATTGCGAAGTTTACAGGGATAAGGTTGTTGGTAGGACAGGGCTGGATTACACAGACAGGGACTGTTTTTGGCAGCTGAGTAGGTTGCAGAGACAAAGAGGTTTGTTACATCTGGCGGAACAAACAGAGATATGGAGGGTCATCGTGACTGAAGATGTTTATAGATCTAGGAAGGCTTAGGCTCTGGTGGTTATTTAGACATGGAGGCTGTGGAATCTGGATTCGTTTTTGAGAGATTGGGGGTGGCAAGTTTGGTTGGAGACAGTTTCACAGATAAGGGAGCATTACAAAAACAGGAGGAAGTTCCTGCGGTCGCGAGGGTTCGAGTGGAGAGTGATGTTTACACAGATAGGGATGGTGGTCGGGTCTCCATAGACTGATGGCATTTTCGGGACTGGAAGAGGTTTTGTAGACAGGGAGGGCTGTAAGACTGCAGGAGCTCATAGATTGTTGAAGATTAGGAGCAGTTCACAGAAGGAGGGTTCTCCGACAGGAGTAGGTCACAGATAGTGAGCGTTGTGTGGCCTGAGAAAGTTAAAGAGAGGGAGAGTTTTCATGTCCGGAAGAGATTACACTGACCGGGACAGTTGAAGAGACTGAAGCAAAAATGCCTGTGGAAGGTTACACAGATAGGGAGGAATGTTGGGACTGAAGGTGAATACACAAACATGAAGGGTTGTATTGTTAGGCGGAGCGGAGAGGAATAGGGACCAGTGTAGGAATTTACACAGATAGGGAAGGTTGTGTTTTTGGAGAAGGTTACACTGATACAGACAGTGTTAGGGAGTGTTTAATGGACTACAGAAGAAGTCAGAGAGAATGTATTATGTAGAGTGGAGGATATTACAGACACAGAAATGGCTGTCAGTTTGAAAAGAGCTTCTACAGATCCTCAGTGTTGTAAGGCTGAAGGGAGGTTGCAATAATAAGAGTGACCTACATTAAATGACATTTTTGATATAAGAAAATGTCTCAGAACGGGACTGTCAAAAGGAAGTATAGATAGTCCAGATGAGTTTACAGAGATATACATGTTTTTGGGGATTTCAGGATGGAACAGTGATTGGGAGTGATGTAACAAATGACAACAGGGATTGTTCTAAAAGCAGGAAGAGGTGACAGTCATATCGATCGTGGTAAGGACTGGAGAAGCTTACATCGCCAAGGAGTGTTTTAGAGACTGTTGGAGACTCCACATATAAAGAGAGTATTGGGGATGAGGCAAGGTTCAAGAGACAGGGATGGTTGACAGGACTGTGAAATAAACTGAATAGAATCTTCACAGAGTGGAAACAGGCCATTCGGCCCAACAAGTCCACACCAACCTTCTAAACAGCATTCTAACCAGACCCATCCCTCTCCCTGTCCAATAAACTCAGCATTTCTCATGGTGAACTCATCTGAACCACACTTGCCTGGATACTACAGTCAATTTATGGTGGCCAATCCACGTATTCTGCAAATGTTGGGCTGTGGCAGGAGACTAGAGCACCCGGAAGAAACCCACACAGTCAGGGGGGAGAACATGCAAAGTTCACACAGACAGTCGGCCAAGGTTGGAATTGAAGCCACGTTCCAGGTACAGTGAGGCTCATTATACAGAGCACTACAGAGATTGAACCAGGTTACAAGTTCACAAGGGTTTATTGGAACAGGAGGAGAATATAGTCAGGAACAGGAGACGTTTACATAGATGGTGTCCATGAGAGGGACTGGAGGAGGTTAACGCAATAGGGAGGATTGTGGATTCTCTCGAAAATTAGAGGTAGGGATGTTTGGGGAGACTCAATGAAGTTAGTCATACTCAGAGGTGTGAGTGGGAACCCATTTTGCCAAAATGACCACAATTCTCTTAGCTTAAGAATAGAGATGGAAAAGGACAGGTCTGGTCCACAAGTTCAAGTTATGAAATGGGACCAGACCAATCTTGACAGTATTAGACAGGAACTTTCAAAAGGTAATGGGGGAATCTATTTGCAGGAAAAGGGAAGTCTGGCTACTGAGAATATTTTAAAAGTGAGCTAAATTGAGCGATCACCACCAGCATGTTCCTGTTTGTGTGCAGCTCAATGCTGACAGCATTCGGAAACACTGGCTGTCTATTGAGGGTCTGGTCAAGGAAAAGGGGGCACATGTCAGGTATAGCCAGCTGGATCAAGGGAATCCCCGAGGATATACAGGGCTGTAGGAATACACTTTGGGTGGAAATCAGGAATGCAGAAAGGGAACATGAAATAGCCTCAGCAGAGAAGGATAAAGAGAATCCAAAAGTGATTGTATAAATATATTGAGTAAAAGAGTAACTCGAGACAAAATAGTGTTCCTTAAAGATCAATGAGACCATTGATGTGTGGAACCGCAGGATATGGCTAAGACTTTACACACATTTTGTGACTCCAGAACTTACTGTGGACAAAGACTGGGGAACTCAGGGAACAAGAGTAATACGTTAGACCATATTTGGAGTTTGCTGCAATTCCAGTATCCCGCTATAGGAAGGAGGTTGGGAAGCTTGAAAGTGTTCAGAAAAGATTGACAAGATGTTGCCGGGGTTGTTGCTGAATAAGCTAGGGTTATTTTCACTGGATCATCAGAGACTGAGGGGTGACCTGACAGAGGTTTATATAAACATGAGGGGCATGGATTGGTAAACATTCAAGGTCTTTTCCCAGGGGTTGGAGAGTCCAAAACTAAAGGGCATAGCTTTAAGGTTAAAGGGGAAATGTTTAAAAGGGACTGAAGGGACAGCTTTTTTATGCACACGGTGATGTGTGTATGGAATGAGCTGAGAGAAAGTACCAGATACCGATACTATGACAACATTTAAGGGATGGATGTGTATGTGAATGATAAGGGTTTAGAGGTACATAGCAAAATGCTGATAAATGGGATGGACTTATTTAGATCTTCTGGTCAGCATGGATGAGTTGGATCGAAGGGTCTGTTTCCCTTGTACATCTCTATGCCTTGAAAAGAGGGCATGTTATAGAAGAGGTGGTGCTGGACGTTTTAAAACACAAAGGTATGGAAAGCCCCAGGACCTGATTACATGTATCACAGGGCATTATGGGATGTTAGGGAAGCAACTGTGGAGCTGCTAACAAAGGTATTTGTACCATTGACAGCCATGTGTGATGGGCTGGAAGGCTGGAGGGTGACATAGTGGACAGTGAGGGAGGTTTGCTGAGATTGCAAAGGGATCTTGATGATATGGGTGAATGGGCTGAAAACCTGTAGATGGAATTCAATCTGAATAAATGCGAGGTCGTGCACTTGGTAAAACAAACAAGGGTAGAGCTTATACAATTAATGTTCGGGCCTCAGTTAGTGTTTTAGAGCAGAGGGACCTCCAGGTTCAGGTACATAATTCTTGAAGTTTGCATCACAGGATGGATAAGACAGTGCTTTGCATGCCTGACTATTGCTCAGTCCATTGAGTGTAGGATTTGGGACGTTATGTTGAGATTGCACAGACATTGGCGAGGCCTGTTCTGCAATACTCTGTCCAGTTCTGGTCGCCCAGTTATAGGGAGGATATTATTAATCTGCAGGGGATTCAGAAGAGATTTACCAGGATATTGCTGGGTATGGAAGGCTTGAGTTCTGCAAAATGGCTGGATAGGCTGAGTCTTTTTTCACTGGAGCCTGGAGGTTGAGACGTGAGGTTATAAAAGTTTATTTTAAAAAATAAGGTATATAGATGGATTTAATTGTAGTTGTCTTTTCCACAGGATGGGGGACTCTCAAGAGGAGGGACCACATTTTTAAGATTAGAAGAGAGCGATGTTCAAAAAAAAAGACATTGGGGCAAATTGTTACACAGAGGGTGGTTTGATTGTGGAATGAACCTGCTGAGGAAGGGGTGGATGTGGGTACAATTACAACGTTTAAAAGACAGAGATACTAAACGTGTATTTTGCATCAGCTTTTACTGTGGAAAAAGACATGGAAGATATAGATTGTCGGGAAATAGATAGTGACACTTTGCAAAATGTCCATATTATAGACGAGCAAGTGTTGGATGTCTTGAAATGCATAAAAATGATTAAATTCCCAGGGCCTGATCAGGTGTACCCTCAAACTCTGTGGGAAGCTAGAGAAGTGATTGCTGGGCCTCTTGCTGAGATATTTGTATCATCGATAGCCACAGTTGAGGTGGCAGAAGACTGGAGGTTGGCAAACGTGGTGCCACTGTTTAAGAAGGGCGGTAAAAACAAGCCAGGGAATTATAGATCGGTGAGCCTGACCTCGGCGGTGGGCAAGTTGTTGGACGGAATCCTGAGGGACAGGATGTACATGTATTTGGAAAGGCAAGGACTGATCAGGGATAGTAAACATGGCTTTGTGCGTGGGAGATCATGTCTTACAAACTTGATTGAGTTTTTTGAAGAAGTAACAAAGAGGATTGATGAGGGCTGAGCTGTAGATGTGATCTATAAGGACTTCAGTAAGGCGTGCGACAAGTTTCCCCATAGGACACTGATGATCAAGGTTTGATCTCACGGAATACAGGGCGAACTAGCGATTTGGATACAGAACTGGCTCCAAGGTAGAAGAGTGTGGTGGTGGAGGGTTGCTTATTAGACTGAAGGCCTGTGACCAGTGGAGTGCCACAAGGGTTGGGCTTTAGAATGGTGAATAGCCAAAGGTAAGGGAGTCCAAACAGGAGGTGAGAGAGCAAAGATTTAAAGAGGGAGCTGAGGGGCAAATTATACACAGAGGATGGTGCACAGATAGAACAGACTGCCAGTGGCTCATGGGAGAAACAAGAACAATGACAACATGGAAAACACATTTGGGTAGGAACATGGAGAGGAGAAGGTTTGAAGAGCTAAGGGCCAAACGCAGGCAAATGAGACTCATTCAGTATAGGGAACATGGGCAGCATTGAGGAGCTGGACCACAGGTTCTGTTTCCGTGTGGTATCACTCTGTATATAGCTGAAGAGGATTACAGTACCGAAATAAAGCATGTTGTAAACACTGAAGCAATTTACTGCGATAGGGATGGTAGTCTGGAATGCAGTATCATTCAAATATGTGGAGGGACTATCGGTAAGGGAGGGGGTTACAGGGACAGGAACTGTTATAGGAGTTAAAACTTACTGAAGACACTGGTGCACAACCATGTCATAGTTACAGTGTTGCAGAGTGGTGAGACTAAGTACAGTGTTGGAGTCTGAACACAGAACAAAAAGATCCCAGGCAGCATTCCCACCCGCTCATGGGAGGCCTGCTTTCCCCTCTGTTGTCCTGATGCTCACTAAGACAGCACAGGCCTGGATTAGAACATAGAACATAGAACATAGAAGGATACAGCGCAGTACAGGCCCTTCGGCCCTCGATGTTGCGCCGACCGAATCCTACCTAACCTATACTAGCCCAATAACTTCCAAATGCCTATCCAATGCCCGCTTAAATGACCATAACGAAGGAGAGTTCACCACTGATACGGGCAGGGCATTCCATGAACTCACAACCCGCTGTGTGAAGAATCTACCCCTAACATCTGTCCTATACCTACCACCCCTTAATTTAAAGCTATGTCCCCTAGTAACACCTGACTCCATTAGCGGTAAAAGGTTCTTAGTATCTACCCTATCTAAACCCCTAATCATCTTATACACTTCTATCAGATCTCCCCTAAACCTTCTCTTCTCCAATGAGAACAGCCCCAAGTGCCTCAGCCTTTCCTCATAAGATTTTCCTACCATTCCAGGCAACATCCTGGTAAACCTCCACTGCACTCGTTCTAAAGCTTCCACATCCTTCCTATAGTATGGCGACCAAAACTGCACACAATACTCCAGATGAGGCCTCACCAGAGTCTTATACAACTGCAACATGACCTCAGAACTCCGGAACTCAATTCCTCTGCCAATAAAGCCCAGTACACCATATGCCTTCCTCACAGCACTATTTACCTGGGTGGCAACTTTCAGAGATCTGTGTACATGGACACCAAGATCCCTCTGCTCATCCACACTACCAAGTAGCCTACCATTAGCCCAGTAATCCATCATCTTGTTATTCCTACCAAAGTGAACGACTTCGCACTTAGCTACATTGAATTCCATTTGCCACATTTCCGCCCAGCTCTGCAACTTATCTATATCCCGCTGTAACCTACCACTTCCTTCCTCACTATCCACAACTCCACCGACTTTTGTGTCATCCGCAAACTTGCTTACCCAGCTTTCAAGTCCTTCCTCTAGATCATTTATAAAGATAACAAAAAGCAATGGTCCCAAAACAGATCCTTGTGGTACACCGCTAGTAACTGCGCTCCAAGATGAACATAATCCATCAACTACTACCCTCTGTCTCCTTCCAGCCAGCCAATTCCTAATCCAAACCTCTAATGTATCCTCAATGCCATACCTCCGAAGTTTTAGCATTAGCCTACCATGGGGAACCTTATCGAACGCCTTACTAAAATCCATATACACAACATCTACTGCTTTACCCTCGTCCACTTCCTTAGTCACCTTCTCAAAGAACTCAATAAGGTTTGGGAGGCACGACCTGCCCTTCACAAAACCATGCTGGCTATCCCTGATCACGTTATTCCTACCCAGATGTTCATAAATCTTATCCCTTACCATTCTCTCTAAGACTTTGCCCACCACTGAAGTCAGACTCACTGGCCTATAGTTACTAGGGCTATCCCTACTCCCTTTCTTGAACAATGGGACCACATTCGCTATCCTCCAGTCCTCTGGTACTATTCCCGTTGACAATGATGACATAAAAATCCAGGCCAATGGCTCTGCTATCTCCTCCCTAGCTTCCCATAGGATCCTGGGGTAAATGCCATCAGGCCCAGGAGACTTATCTATATTCATCCTTTCCAATATTCCCAAAACCTCTTCCCTGCATATTTCCAGGGCATCCATTCTAATTATTTGTGATTCCATATTCACATCAGCAGCAGTGTCCTGTTCCTGAGTGAATACTGATGAAAAGTACTGATTTAATGTCTCTCCAATCTCCTCCGCCTCCACACACAACTTCCCACTACTATCCTTGACTGGACCGATACCTACCCTAGTCATCCTTTTACTCTTGACATACCTATAGAAAGCCTTTGGGTTTTCCCTAATCCTACCAGCTAAAGACTTCTCATGTCCCCTTCTCGCTTCTCTTAGCTCCCTCTTTAGCTCCTTCCTGGCTACCTTATAACTCTCAATCGCCCCTACTGAACCTTCACGCCTCATCTTTCCATATGCCGCCTTCTTCCCTTTCACAAGGGACTCCAATTCCTTACTAAACCACGGCTGCCTCACAAGGCCCTTTACACCATGCCTGACTGGTACATAACTATCGAGGACACGCAGTAGCTGCTCCTTGAACAATCCCCACATCTCATTTGTGTTCTTCTCTTGAAGTCTGTTTTTCCAATCCACACATCCTCAGTCATGCCTCACTGCATCATAATTTCCCTGCCCCCAGCTATAGCTCTTGCCCTGCGGCGCACGATTATCCCTCTCCATCACTAAAGTAAAAGTCACTGAGTTGTGGTCACTGTCCCCGAAGTGCTCACCTACCTCCAAGTCTAACACCTGGCCTGGTTCATTACCTAGAACCAAATCCAATATAGCCTCCCCTCTTGTTGGCCTGTCGACATATTGTGTCAGGAAACCCTCCTGCACACATTGTACAAACACCGACCCATCTAATGAACTCGAGCTATAGCTCTCCCAGTCAATATCTGGGAAGTTAAAGTCCCCCATAACAACCACCCTGCTACCTTCACTCTTTTCCTGAATCATCCTCGCAATATTATCCTCTACTTCTCTAGGACGATTAGGAGGCCTGTAGAAAACACCTAACAGGGTGACCTCACCTTTCCTATTTCTAACCTCAGGCCAAACTACCTCAGATGGCAAGTCCTCTTCCATCGTCCATTCCACTGCTGTGATACTGTCTTTGACAAGTAATGCCACGCCTCCCCCTTTTTTACCCCCATGTCTGATCCTACTAAAACATTTGAACCCTGGAACGTGCAACAGCCATTCTTGTCCCTGTTCTACCCACGTCTCTGTAATGGCCACAACATCGAAGTCCCAGGTACCAACCCACGCTGCAAGTTCACCTACCTTATTCCTTATACTTCTGGCATTGAAGTATACACACTTCAATCCACCCTTCTGGTTACAGGCACCCTCCTTAGAGATCGCTGCATTATTCCTAACCTCCCTACACTCAAGGTCCTGCACCCTAAAGCTACAGTCCTGGTTCCCATGCCCCGCGGAGTTAGTTTAAAACCCTCCCAAAGAGCACTAGCAAACCTCCCCCCAAGGATACTGGTGCCCCTCAGGTTCAGGTGTAGCCCATCCTTTTTATAGAGGTCCCACCTTCCCCAGAAAGGACCCCAGTTGTCCAGAAACCGGAATCCCTCCCTCCTGCACCATCCCTGTAGCCACGCATTTAACTGCTCTCTCTCCCTATTCCTCGACTCTCTATCACGTGGCACGGGTAACAAACCAGAGACTACAACTCTGTTTGTTCTAACTCTGAGCTTCCAACCTAGCTCCCTGAAAGCCTGTCTGACATCCTCACCCTTCTTCCTACCTATATCGTTGGTGCCAACGTGGACCACGATCTGGGGCTGCTCCCCCTCCCCCTTAAGGACCCGGAAAACACGATCAGCGACATCACGTACCCTTGCACCTGGGAGGCAACATACCAAACGTGAGTCCCTGTCGCCCCCACAAAACCGTCTGTCTGTACCCCTCACTATCGAGTCCCCAAGACCTATTGCTCTACCTTTCTCCACCCTACCCTTCTGAGCAACGGGGCCAGGCTCCGTGCCAGAGGCCTGAACCTCGTTGCTTGCCCCTGGTAAGTCATCCCCCCCACAAGTATCCAAAACGGT
The DNA here is from genome assembly GCF_020745735.1 of Hemiscyllium ocellatum. NCBI lineage: Eukaryota > Metazoa > Chordata > Chondrichthyes > Orectolobiformes > Hemiscylliidae > Hemiscyllium > Hemiscyllium ocellatum. The sequence continues at coordinate 211,224 of NW_026867776.1, forward strand.
ATACTTGTTCTTGAGGGGAATGACCGCAGGGGGTCCCTGCACTGGCTGCTTCCTCCCACTCCCCCTCACTGTCACCCATCTATCTTGAACTTTCGGAGTAACTACTTGCCTAAAGCTCCGATCTATGACCTCCTCTGCCTCCCGAATGATCCGCAGTTCATCCAACTCCAGCTCCAGTTCCCTAACACGGGTTTGGAGGAGCTGGAGATGGGTGCACTTCTTGCAAGTGTACTCAGCAGGGACGCTAATGGCTTCCCTCACCTCATACATGTTGCAAGAGGAACATTGCCCTCTCTGCACTGCCATCCCTCTAAAAGTAAGCTTTCCTTAAAAAAAGCTTTCCTTGATAACTATGAACTCCCAATGCTATGTCAGTGCAATGTAAGTTAAAGTAGACTTGGTGATTGAGCCAGGGGTATGACTGTGCTGTGCTCCCCCTCCAGCACTGTATCTATGTCATGTCTTGTTAGCGATGTTGGGAGCCCTCACACTGCTCTCTGCTCTGTGCACTCCGAGTGATCTTACCTCAGTGCAGGATTTATTGAAGGCTCCACATCTCCCTGCCCTTTGTCTCTCTGGCTGACCAACCATCTTCAATGAGGTGTTGGTCATGACAACCAGCAATTGGGAAGTGTATTGAGTCAGGAACTTCCTGAGTACCTACAGGATACAGGGAAATCGACAGAATGGAAAATTAGACTAATGCAGTGAGGGTTATACATGGAGAATGGAAATGAGCCCCACAGAGATCTGGAAAATCCCACTCCATTCCTGGCCTGTGCTGTTGCGAGTCTCTGGAGTGGAGAATTCTGTTGGCAGAGGATCTGGAGTAACGGCAAGAGCGGGAGGCACTGACAGAGGCAGTAATTAGACCCACACAGGGAGGGATACCACATGGAGGGAGACTGAGTGATATCACCTGAGTGCTGGAAGACTTCAGGATCACACAGTCATGTTGGAAGAATGGGTTTAGCTTCATGTTGCCCTGGTATCAGTGCTCAGGGATGAGCAAACTGTGAGCAGGCGAAGTGATGGCCGAGTGGTATTATTGCTAGAGCATGCATCCAAAACCTCAGCTAATGTTCAGGGGAAGTGGGTTTGAATCCCACCATCAGAAATGGTGGAATTTGAAATCACTAATTTTAAAAATAGTAATTAACAATCCATAAATAAATATGAAACCATTGCTGATGTACAAAAAAACCCAAACACTCGTCCTTTAGATGAGGACATCTGCCCAGCCTCACGTGGTCTGCACGACATCCCCACAGCAAAGTGTTTGCCTGTCAATCACCCTCTGAAATGGCCGAGCAAGTCATTCAGCTCGAAGGAAGTTCGGGCTGGGCAAGAAAGGCTGGTCAGCCAGAGACACCCACATCCCATACCTGATTTAATAAATAATTCATTAGGATGGTCCCACTGGAACTGTGCTGGGACCAGTGTCCTGGCCAATCATGACAGTAGGTTTATGGATGGGGCTTTAAACTGACAGAGAGGATGCAGGGACAGGGTTCAGGTGAAAGCAGCTTTCCAAATCCAAAGAGAAAAGGTGAAGTATGGGAGCAGCATGGGGATGTGGCTGAAGACAAGCAGAAAGGAACAGGATGGGACAGAGTTTAACTAAAATTGTACATCAGGGAATCGGTTTGTGACAGGAAATTGCGGGAAAGAGTAAATTATGTTTTTTTTTGGAATGGATAATGTCTCTTCAGTAAGGTAGACTGACTTTTGACAGAAAGATAAAAGAAATTTAGAAACCAGAGAGATGTGGTTACAGGGTGAACAAAAGGTTGACAGGAATATTCAGTGGATCACAACCTTGCAGAAACTCAGGCAAAATGGGTAACGCAAACAATAATGGGTAAGAAAGGCATTACAGAGAAAGCATTTGGTCTCAGATCATGAAGTAGAGTCAGTCTGAAAGTAAATTCTGGCTACTACTTGCCAAGGACACAAGCAGCAGAACAGTTTTAGCCACCAAACAGCATTCCCTTGCTCATCACTGCATTACACAGGAACTCATTGGAATTTTTAAACAAACACATTGTGATAATTCTGGGAAACTTCAATATTCACGTATTCTGGGACAGTCACACTGACAACAGTGATACTAGAAGAGGGGTTCAGATATTTTTTCCGGTATTTTTGATTAACAAATTGTGCAACTGGTTGGGGACAAAACTATCTCAGAGCGACCGTTGTGTGATAAAACTTAGTGAATGAAGAATGTCACCTGGAGAGATCACTCAACAAAAGAACATTCCATTGAAACAGACAAAAACTCAGCAAGAAATTCCCACCGGTCCCTCACTCAGGACAAAATATATCATATTAGATTATGAGGCTTAGACAATCACCACAAAGTAATAAAAATCCTGAAGTGAGATAGTGTTTTAGGAGTAAGTGTTAAAGGGATTGCAAAGGGTCTGCTAGCAGGGGGAGGGCAGTGGGAAGGGGAATGAGTGTCAGGGTTTAATGACACAATAGGCACAGGGAGAGGTGAAGTTGCTGGAGGTGGTGAGGGAGTTACAGAGAGTGGTCAGGGTCTGAACGGTGTTACAAAGCCAGAACGGATTGCTGCAGCTGGAGGGGTTTGCAGAGGTAGGGAGGGGCATATGTATTTTTATTTATACATTCATGGGAGGTGGGTGTCACTGCTAATTACCCAGAGGACAGCTCAGAGTTAGCCATATTGCAATGGGTCTGGAGCCACATTTTAGTCAGGCCAGGATAGAATGTCAGATGTTCTACACAAAAGGAGGTCAGTGAACCAGATGAGTTCTTCCTCCTGATCAACAATGCTTTTATAGTGGCCTGACCAATGTCTTGTACAGATACAACACGACGTCCCAACTCCTACTCTTAATGCTCTGCCCAATAAAGGAAACCATCCCAAACGCCTGCTTCACCAGCCTGTCTACCTGTGACACCACATTCAAAGAACCGTGTACCTGGGTCACTGACTGATAACACTACCCAGAGCCCGAACATTAACTGTACAAGTTCCACGCTGGTTTGTTTCACCAAATGGAACATTTCACATTTATCTAATTAAACTCCATCTGCTATTCTTCAGCCCACTATCCCAGCAGTACTGTCCATCCTGTTGTAGCACAGATAACCTTCTTCACTGTCCACTTTACAACCAATGTCACCCAAAAAAACTGACTTAACTTATTTAACAATGTTCCCATCCAAACCATTTAACCAAATGACAAACAGCAGGGGACCCACTACACCGCTAGTCACATGCCTCCAGTCAGAAAAACAACATGTCCCCCATCACCCTCGGTATCCTACCATCAAGTCCAATTATCTGTCCAGTTGACTTGCTCCTCAGGAATGCGATAACCTTTTAAACTGATCTGAGCTTATTACCCAGTTTACCATACGACACGTAGGACACAGAACAGTACAGAACAAGACACTTCGGCCATGATGATATGCCAATCTTTTATCCGACCGGAAGATATTTTTAAAAATGACAGATAGAGTTTAATTCAGATAAATGCGAGGTGCTGCATTTGGGAAATCAAATCATGGCAGGACTTATACACTTAATGGTAAGGTGCCAGGGAGTGTTGCTGAACCAAGAGACCTTGGGGTGGAGGTCTATAGCACCTTGAAAGTGGAGTCGCAGGTAGATAGGATAGTGAAGGTGGTGTTTGGCATGCTTTCATATATTGGTCAGAGTATTGAGTACAGGAGTTGGGAGGTCATGTTGTGACTGTACAGGACATTGGTTAGGCCACTGTTGGAATACTGCGTGCAATTATGGTCTCCTTAGTATCGGAAAGATATTGGGAAACTTGAAAGGGTTCAGAAAAGATTTACAAGGATGTTGCCAGAGTTGGAGGATTTGAGCTGTAGGGAGAGGCTGAACAGGCTGGAGGTGTTTACCTTGGAGGGTCGGAGGCTGAGTGGTGACCTTATAGAGGTTTACAAAATTATGAGGGGCATGGTGAGGGTAAATAGGCACAGTCTTTTCCCTGGGATCGGGGAGCCCAGAACTAGAGGGCAAAGGTTTAGGGTGAGAGGGGAAATATATAAAAGAGACCTCAGGGGCAACTTGTTCACGCAGAGGGTGGTATGGAATGAGCTGCCAGAGGAAGTGGTGGAGGCTGGTACAATTGCAACATTTAAGAAATATTTGGATGGGTACATGAATAGGAGGTTTGGAGGGATATGGGCCGGGTGCTGGCAGGTGAGACGAGACTGGGTTGGGATATCTGATCGGCATGGACAGGTTGGACCGAAGTGTCTGTTTCCATGCTGTACATCTCTCTGACTCTAAACCTCCATATCATTAATTTTATTATCATATATGTGCCTACCCAGAGGTATATTAAATGTCCCTAATGCATCTAATTCTACTGCCCACCTCTGGCAGTACATTCTACTCATCCACCACTCTGTATGTAACGATCCTACCTCTGAAATCTCCCCTTAACCATCCGCTAATCACCCGAAAATTATACCTCCTTGTCATAGCAATTTATATGAGGGTGAAAAAAATCTCTATATTCACTCTATCTATGACTGTCATCACCTTGTTCACCTCTGCCAAGTCACCCCTCACCCCTCTTCACTCCAATGAGAAAAGCCTTAGCTCCCTCAACCTTTCTTTATAAGACATGCTCTCCAGGACAGGCAGCATCCTGGTATATCTCCTCTTTACCCTCTCTCAAGTTTCCACATTCTTCCTGTAATGAAGGGACCAGATCTGAACACAATATTCCAAGTGGGGTCTAACCAGGGCTGTATAGAGTTGCAGCATAACCTCACCGCTTTAAAACTCAATCCTCAAACTAATGAAATCCCACACAATATATTCCTTCTTAACAAGCCTATCAGCATGAGTGGCAGCTTTGAGGGATCTATGGACTTGGAACTCAAAATCCCTCTGTTCCTCCACACTGCCAAAGATCCTGCCTTCAACCCTGTATTCTGCATTCAAATTCAATTTTCAAAATGAATGATTTCACACTTTTCCAGATTGAACTTTATCTGCCGTTTCTCAGCCCAGCTCTGCATCCTGTCAATGTCCCGTTGCAGCCTACAACAGCCCTCCACACTGTCAGCCACTCCACCAAACTTCGTGTCATTGGGAAACTTACTAACCCACTCTTCCACTCACACATCCAAGTCATTCATAAACTCACAAAAAACAGAGGTTCTGTCACCTCTCCCTGCAGAAAACCACTGGTCACTGAGCTCCAGGATGAATTGTTTCTATCTACCATCACCCTCTGTCTTCTGTGGGCCAGTATTCCTGTATCCAGACAGACAGGTTTCCCTGTATCCTATGTCTCCGTACTTTCTGAATGAGCCATAAAGGTGTTTTGACACATTCTCAAAAGATTCAATAAGATTTAGAAGGCATGACCTGCCCCTTACAAAGCCATGCTGACTATCTCTAATCAAACTATGGTTTTCCAAGAAATAATAAATCCTGTCTCCCAGAGTCCTCTCCAATAGTCTGCACACCACAGACATAAAACGGACAGGTGTGCAATTCCGAGGATTATCCCTATTCCCTTTCCTGAACAAGGGAATAAGATTTTCCAGTATCCAATCATCTGGTCCGACTCCAGTGGACAGTGAGGGTGCAAAGGTCATCACCAGGTGCGCAGCAATCCATTCCCTCGCTTCGTGCAGTAACTTTGGACGCATCCAGTCTGGTTCAGCGTCTTATCGATCCTTATCTTTTACAGAATTCTCAGCACATCCTCCTCCTTAACATCCACCTGTTCACATACATCAGCCTGTTTCACGCTGTCCTCACAAACAACAAGACCCTTCTCAGCAGTGAATACTGAGACATAGTATTCATTAAGGACCTCCCCTATCTCCTTTGACTCCAGACACAAGTTCCTTCCACTATCCCAGAGTGGCCTTATTCTCACTCTGACCATCCTCTTGTTCCTCACATCAGTGGAGAATGCCTCACAATTTTCCTTAATCCTTCCCAACAAAACTTTTTCATGCACCCTTCTAGTTGCCCTAAGTCCATTCCTCGGGTCCTTCCTGGTACCTTCAGAGAATCCCTACAGTGTGGAAACGGGCCATTTGACCCAATAACTCCATATCAACCCTCCAAACAGTATCCAACCCAGCCCCATTCCCCCACCCTATTACTGTCCATTTGCCCTGACTAATGCGCCAAACCTACCCATCCGTGGACACTATAGGTAAATTAGCATGGCTGAGTCACCTAATCTGCACATCTTTGGGCTGTGGGTGGGAAACCGGAGCACCTGGAGGAAACCCACAGAGAGACTGTGCAAACTCCCCACAGACAGGCACCTGAGGCTGTAATCGAAATGGAGTCCGTGGTGCTGTGAAGTCGCAGTGCTAACCACTGAGACACCGTGCCATCCAATGTAACTCTCTGGAGCCCTGTCTGATCCTTGCTTCCTCAACCTTCAGTAAGCTTCTTTCTTCCTCTTGACTAGATGCTAAAGTCCATGTGGACAACATTGACTGCTCTGCCTTTATCTATCTCTTGGCCACCTCCTCGAAGAGTCAATCCGGTTTGGGAAACGTGGTTTTCCACTCACAAAGCCATGCTGACCATCTCGAATCAGCCTTTGCCTTTGTAAATATACACAGCTCCTTTCTCTCAGAATCTCCTCCAACAACTTCCCCATCACTGGGCTCACTGGGCTGTAATTTCCTGGCTTTTCCCTGCAGTCCTTCAGTGATGGAACAGCATTAGCTGCCCTCCAGTCTTCCGACACCTCCCTGTGTCTGTTGATAATATAAATATCTCTGTTAAGGACACTGCAATCTCTTCCCTAGCTTCCCACAATATTCTAGTATCGACCCAATGAGCTACTGAGGATTGATCTACCTTTATTTGTTTTAAGATTCCAGCACTTTCTCTTCTCTGGTGAGGATTCTTTCCAAGACATCGCTATTTATTTCCCCAAGTTCCCGAGCTTCCATGTCTTTCTCCACAGTAAATACTGACAAGGCTATTTTGTTTAATATCTCACCCATCTCCTCTGGTTCAACACATGGGTGACCTTATTGATCTTTAAGGGACCCTATTCTCTACTAAGTTACTCTTTAGCCCTGACTGAAACTTGCACAAAGGCTTTTCATAATTCAAATACTTGATATCCCCTCTCCCACGACACCCCGCCTACACCCTTACAATTCTGCCATTTATATTCACACCAACAAATTAAATCCAACAGGCTCAGAAACAAATTCTCTTTTATCAAATGTGTTTCTAAGTGGCCAGTTATTGTATATTGACATATCCTTTCTCACAATGTCAGTATGGTCCCGACTTACTGACAGGGTAACTCTATTTGGTTTCAGACGGGCAGCAGAAAGGGTTGTGGGAGTTCTTGTGTATCAATCTGAAAAAGGTAGCTCACAGGGTCAGCAGGTAGTAGAGAAGGCAAATCAAATGCTGGCATTTATTACAGAGCGAATGGAGTCTAAAAAAGGGAGGTTTTGCTAAAACGATGCAAGGTTCAATATTATGAACAGTGTGAGTGCCTGAAGGAAAGATATTGTCACATTGGAGGCAGGTCAGAGAAGGCTCACTCGGCTGATCCTGGGAATGGAGGGATTTTCCAATGAGAAGAGGTGGAGTAGGTTGAGGTTGAACCCATTGAAGTTTAGATAATGAGAGAGAAATGGAATGAACCATCCATTCTGAGGGGCTCTGATCGGGCAGATACTGGGAAGTTAGAAAACTGAACAGCACAGCACAGCAACAGGCCCTTCGGCCTACCATGTCTATGCTGTCCATGATGCTATTCTAACTCATACAATCTGCCTGCACATGGTCCATATCCCTCTATTCTCTTCCCGTTCATGTTTCTGTTGAAATCCCACTTCAAAACTTTACTCACATTTCTCTTTCTATGACCTCGCTTGGCAACTTCTACTCTCTGCAAAAAAAAAACTTGCCTCACACATCTCGTTTAAATTTTCTCTTTCTCACCTTAAACCTCTACACTCTAGTATTTGAAACTTTCACATTGGAAAAGAGATGCTGACTATCTACATTATCTATCCCTGTCCTAATGTTATATCCCTGTACCTGGACACCTGTCAGCCTCTGAAACCCTCACAAAGCAATTCAACTTTGTTAAATTTCCTCTTAACACCTAACACACACTTAAAAACCCTAACACAGGCAACGTGCTGATAAACCCCTTTTGCACCCTCTCCAAAGCCTCCCCATCCTCCCTATTGTGTGGAGATGAGAACTGCACACAGTTCTCCAAATGTGGTCAAACAAACGTTTTATACAATTACAGCATCAGATGCAAACCATTACACCCAATGTTGTGACTGATGAAGGTCAGTGCTCTATTTGCTTTGTTTCCCATCTGAAACACTTCTGTTGCCATTTTCAGGGAGTTACTGACTTGCACCAAGATCCTTCTGTATATCAATATCCCTCAGGATGAGAACTTTATTCCTGAATTTGACATCATCTCACACTTGTCCAGACTAAACCCAATTTGCCATTTCTGTCTATCTCTCCGACTGTTCTGTAACCTCCTGCAGATGTTACTGAATCAGGGAAACAAGGGTTTTGTGGAAAAGGCAGGAAAGTAGAGTTGGACAGTATCAGATCAGCCATGATCTGACTGAAGGGCACAGTATACTCAATGGACCAAATGGCCTCATTCCCCTCCTACATCTCATGGTCTGAGCACAAACTCAATATGCCCTGCATAATATTATGGGTTTCTGCTCACAAAACTCCTTTATAATGGGATTATTGGATATTTATTCGTGCACAGCACTTGATCTACTACTATGATATGATGTTATAGAAAACCATCTCACATACAATCCAGGATTCTATCCGTTACAGCACTGATACTCACTGCTGTATCAGTCGGCATGGAGATCACACCACTGTCACACACAGGTACTGTACTGTTCTTGCTACAAGTACATTCAGTGTCCTGACTGTAACCGTATTGACATTCCCATCACTGGTTGGTGCCTACAATAGAATTCCTGCTAACATTGCTGCTGCTTGCTTATTCTCAGCTCCACTTTTCATATTCAGATCCACATGACTGTCTCATTAATACATTAACCTCATCCTTCCTTCACATCTTGTTGGCATTTTGCTGAATCTGCCTATTGGGACTAGATTGGGTTGGGATATCTGCACAGCATGGATGGGTTGGACCGAAGGGCTGGTTTCCATGTTATAGTACATCTCTCTGACTCCATGACTCTATCGCAACAAACCTTCAGTATTCACTCCCAGCGATGGTCATTCTGCAGCTAAATCTCCGGAATGACAGTTCCATCACATCTGTTCACTGTCTTCCCATCTGCCTTATGGCGAATGCAGGGAGTCATTCCTCAGTAGTGGGGGGTTGAACAGATTGGTAGAGGTTACAGAGACAGGGAGGCTTACAGGGACTCAAGGATGTTAGAGTTAAACAGAGTTACATCTGTTCAAGAATGTCAGTGGGACAAAGGGTTTGGGGATTGGAGGAATTTACAGAGATACAGGGAGCTGGATTAGATTCTGGAGATAGGTATAGAGATGGAGAAAGGAAGAAGTAGGCAGACTGAGAGGCACAGACAGGGGGCTGTTTCATCTCGGAGAGTAATGTGTATACTAACAGAGATATGGAAGGTTGTCGTGACTGAAGACATTTACAGATATAAGAAGGCATCTAGGCTCTGGAGGCTACAGAGATTGGAAGGCAATGGAGAATGCCAGGTTACTGGGTTGGAGACAGTTACACAAATGGGGAGGGTTGTACAAACTGAAGGAGGTTCCTGTGGTCGCGAGGGGTATGGTGTCGGGAATGAGGAAGGAAATTAACAAGATAAAGATCAAAGAATTAGAGAAGGACAAGGAGATTACATTTTTTTCGCAGCTAAGGAAGTGTTGTAGGAGCTGGAGAAGATTACATAGGTAGGGACCGTTGGAGAGGTTAAAGATAAATACGTTGACATGGAGGATGGTGTTGTTGGAAAGAGCTTACAGGGATAGACAGGGCTATCTGGGTTTTCAGCGATGAAAGAATTTAATATCTACTGCAGAAGTTTAGGAATTAAGGTGTTGTGGGAGATCCAAGATGGCGGCGACTCAGCAAGTCTGAGTTTACAGTGCTCTTCCCAAAACCTGGGTAAAGTGAGTTACTCACCCCCACCACACTTACCAAACCACCCAAAAAAAATTTCTAACCTTAATTAGCTGCTCACTATTATATTTAAGCAGTTTAATATTAAGTGGATAATGAGTAAACCAAAGGGATCCCGCAGCTCTCAGAAAACAAAGACCCCTCCCCCCACCCTCCTCTCCTCCTCCGGCTGCAGCTGATGTAAAAACAGGCCTTGAAGAGATGATTGCCAGGCTGGAAACGACACTCGTCAATTTCATCGCAGAATCCAGACAGAGATGGAATGCATTCGAAGAAAAGCTACAAAAGCACAGCCAGGCTCTCGAGGAATTACAGGGCCGAGTGGAGGGGGCGGAGCTAAAGGCCACGACCTCCGAGGCTGCAGCACAAACAGCTGCAGAACAGGTGCGAGCTCTGGGGCAGAGAGTCCGGGCCTTTGAAATCTACATGGATGACCTGGATAATAGAAATCGGAGAAAGAATATCCGTCTTCTGGGCCTCCCTGAACAAGAAGGGAAAGGACAGTTAGCAGTATTTCTGGAGCGATGGCTGCCCCAGCTTTTAAACCTGGGGCTGAAACTGACCGGGTAAGGGTGGAGTGGACCTACCGGGTCGCAGTACGCGGATCTGGCCCAAACCAGCGCCCACGCCCGGTCCTGTTCCGGGGGTTATAGGGAGAGGCAGATACTCCTGGACGCCTCCAGAAAGCTTGGAAAGGATCCTAAAGCCATGATCCATGAAGGATCCAAGATTATGTTATTTCAGGACTTCTCCCCGGCTTTGGCACGAAGAAGGAAGGCGTTTGATGAGGTGAAGAAATGTCTAAGGAACTTAAATATTCAATACACCTTACGCTACCCAGCGACGTTATGCTTTACCCACGAAGGATCCGAGTATAATTTTAGATCACCAGAAGAGGCTAAGGAACTTTTAGACTCGTTTAAATAAATCGTAAGAGACAATTTATGTTGGCTTGCCTCTTCCACACTCCGTGGGAGAAGTGGATACTTTACTCTACATTACTTTTGCTTCTGGGAGCAGGGTTGTCTTCCCTTGCTATTTTATGTTATTATACTTAACTGTAATCTGTTGGAGTTGTAATTTTATAGTTATGTGTGTTTGTACGTGGCATTGATGCTATCAGATATACTCAGGTAGGGTGGGGAGGGGTGGGGTGGGCGCTCACTGTTAACTCTAGCTCGGTATAATATCTAAATCCTATTAAGGACCGCCCGGGTCAAGGGTGGGACACTGTTTTGGGAGAGGATATGGTGGACCTTTAGAAAGGAAGTAAGGCCCCCTGAGAACAAAGGGGAGGATCTCCATTCAAACATGTTTTATTTTTTTTTGTTCTTATTGTTTGGAAATAGTTTCCTTTTTATTATACTGTTATGAGTGTATTAGAGAACATTTTCTCTTGTTTGAAGGATGTAAGTGACTCAACTATACACTCTGGATAATTGTGGATTAGATTAGTAGTTAACTGAGTTCATTGTTTTTTCTTTCTTCTTTAGTATCATTCCTTTGAATTTTGATGATTATATATTTAAGATCTATTTTTATATTAATGTTTGTGCTTGAAAGTTCTGTTTATTTTTGTAAATCTGTCAAAATATTAAATTTCTAATAAAAATATCTTTAAAAAAAAAACTTGACCATGATCTGTTACCATGAGATTTCCTGGGTTCTGGATCAATGTTGTGGAATTGCAGGTAACTCCTTCACCGAATATATCCCAGGGTATCCCCACCACTGGTGGGTCTGTCCTGGACTGCTGCCTCACTGCGCCAGAGACCCGGATTCAATTCCCGCCTCAGGTAACTGACTGTGTGGAGTTTGCACATTCTCCCTGTGTCTGCGTGAGTTTCCTCCACGTGCTCCGTTTTCCTCCCACAGTCCAAAGATGTGCAGGCTACGTGAATTGGCCATGCTAAATTGCCTGTAGTGTTAGGTGAAGGGATAAATGTAGGGAATGAGTCTGGGTGGGTTGCTCTTCGGCGGATCGGTATGGACTTGTTGGGCTGAAGGGCCTGTTTCCACACTGTAAGTAATCTAATCTAAATTACCCATCAGCCCTGATCCTGTGAGTATGACGGTGTTGATGTTTTTCTGACTGGGAGTGTGGTGCTGGAAAAGCACAGCAGGCTATGCAGCATCCGAGGAGCAGGGGAAATAAACTCTTCATCAGGAATGAGGCTTGTGGGCTGTGGAGCTGAGAGATAAATGGGAGGGGCTAGGCAGGAGCTGGAGCTGGGGCTGGGGCCAGGCTGGTCTGGTCTGGGGCTGGGGAATGGAGCTGGGAATGTGATCTGGAGACGGAGGAGGGAGAGAGGTGATAGGTCAGAGAGGAGGGTGGGGTGGTGGGGTGGATGGAGGGGAAGGTCATGGACAGGTCAAGGTGTTTCCCCGAACGTTCTGTCCCCGACATTCTATAACTGACATTCCCCGGAACGTTCTGTCCCCGACATTCTATAACTGACATTGCCCGAACGTTCTGTCCCCGACATTCTATAACTGACATTCCCCGGAACGTTCTGTCCCTGACTGTGTTTTGTTTGTGAACGGCCGGACGTCAGTGAATTGAAAAAACGATAAGATCCCGAGGGAAAGAGATCCCGTTCCAGGGAGAAGGAGACATGTTCCGAAGGCCCCTCAGGCAGTTAAAGGGGTGAATACGTTTTGCCTGCGTTAACATTTCTCCACGACACAGGATCGACCACAATTTATTTGTCAGAAATTCCCAGACTCCGTTTGTCTTCAGGAAACTGAGAGGATTCCTTCAGGACAGTTACGTTTCCCCACCCTCCGTATTAGGAACTGGAAGGAGTGATCTGTGTCTGCTCCCGACTGATCGAGTGTGTG